>NC_060272.1:31243337-31486775 GCF_021613505.1 Equus quagga
GGAGGAGGGGTTTTGAGGAGCAGGATGGTTCTGGGGGCTAGGGTGGGGGGAGACTCGGGAAGGGTAGGGAAATGAACTGTTTTTGACCAGAGACACTTATCAAAATCTCCTGGGGACCAAGGAACCACGTACAAAAGCAAACCTACCAACCACCAAAAACTAGACAAATAAAGACAAACTAAAACAGAACAGGACAAAAACAAAGAAAAAGTGCTTTAGAAATTTAGCTCCGGGGAGCCGTATTCTGCAGCTTCATTCCCCCCTAAGGAAGAGAAAAAAGAGCACCACCATTACTACCACCGCCCCAACCCTACACACACAAACTTAGTCAGAAACCGAAAACCAAACGAACCAGAAATTCTGGGTAGCGAGCTAGTTGTTCTGTCTGTGTGTTTAATTAATTTTCCCTCTAAATCTCACCTCCACCCCGTTCATGTCCTCTTTGATTTATTTTTCTCCGTTCCAATGAGACTCCGATGGCTGCTCTCCATTGCCACAAAGTGAGTGGGGACACAGCTGAAGGGGGCACGGGGGGGGGGGGGGCGGTGGCTGCGTGTTTAGGTGGAGTCCAAGTGTTCCAGTGACCGACCTGTACTCCTGTGGCCTGGTCCCCGTTGGGTGGGAGTGTTTAGGGAGAGAGGCACAGTCTTTGAGCTAACTAAAAGGCAGAATTTAGGGGCTCCGAAATAAATATTTTATTCTAGGAAAATAAAACAATTTTAACAAGGTTTTTCTCTTTTCATTTTTGCTGTTATATCTAAGATCTAGAAGATGGACTGTTTCAAAGTAAGCTTTCCCCCACCCATAGAACTTGCTTGCCCTTTGGTTTATTTTTCTGAGAGGTTTATTTGAAACTACCTACTGATTTTTTTTTTTTCCTATGGATTCAAGTAGACTGCTGGGGTGGAAGACACTAGGAAATACTCTGTCCCGTTTTCTCCACAGAGCAAGTTCCATCATGCCCTTCTGGGTCTCCTTTCCTTCTCTCTTGGACAACATGAAATCACTGAAATATTGAGAAGTTTCTGCTTTCAGTTGGAGCAGGGCTTGGCTGTGAGAAAAACCAACTAAATCTCAGATGAAAGGAAGACAGGTTTAAAGGCCTCCGTTTGTTTCAAAAGGGTCTGCATGTTGGGGGGTGGGGGAAGCAGAACAACTGTGTTTCATTATTATTATTATTATTATTATTATTCAACAGTAATTTATTGCTGGGGACAAATGTTGGGTAGCAAGAACTTTAATTTGCACTATCAGTCTCCCAAATAGAAAATCATGTATAGTATTTCATAGTAATAATCAAGCAACTTTATGAACTGCTGATGAATAAAAAAGTGAGAAAGACAGTTGAAGGTGGTTAGGTAACATGCCTGCTTGGTGCACAAGATACTCTTTTTAATCTCTTGTGGAGGTGGTTTCTTACCATCTTTTAATAAGAATTAAAAAATTGGAAACAGAACAAATAAGGAAAAAACCTGCCATTTAATAAGACTGAAGTCATGCATGTTCTGAAAGGTGCAGAAAGAAACACAATTAGGTCTCACTCTGGTTAGGCATTATTTATTTAATTACGTTGTATATCATTGTTTGCAGCGCAAACATCCTATGCATTTGAAACTGAGCACTATACTGGGCTAGCTTTCTGATAGACTGTTTTGTGGATAGTGTGATTTCACAGTCTACTGCCTGTTTTCACCGAAAACACAACATTCTTGTCCTATTCTTGTATTTAGAGGAAAAGGAAAAAAGGAAGATTATTGTAAATATTTTCTTTAATGCACACACTCACAGAGTGGTTACAAACTGCCAGTGTTAATCCTGGGACGTCTCACAGATTGATCTACCTGTCCATGTATGTCTGCTGAGCTTTCTTCTAGGTTATGTCCTTGCTCTATTACCTTTCCCCTCCCCACTTCTATCAGAACCATTTCTGTGCGCCAAAATACAACAGGGGGATGTGTCCCAGTACACTTACCAATAAAACATAACTGAAAGAAGAGCAATTTTATGATTTGGGTGCATTTTTGTGTTTTTACTGGGCCAACTCCTAGTAGAGCCGGTCAACAAATGACACTCAATTCAACCAAAAATACAGGGAAGGGGAGGATGTTGAAAGGGGGATGAATAGAGGGGAAGGGGTGAGAATGATGTATTTTTCTGCTGAATCAGAATTCACTTTCAGATAACTCATGTGAAAAGCGGTGCTCTGAATAAAATGAATTCTATATTAGTTGCCTGTGTTTATCAAAGTTTTGTTTTTCTTTTTAACTGCAGAAACTCTTACACCACAGCCCTTGTTTCAGAGTGGTGGAAGGTAATAAATAACCAGGCACCCTCAAAATATTTAAATTGAGGTTCAGGGACAGAGGCATTTGAAGGTTTATATCTGTGTTGTTCTAACCTAAAAATGTTACTTAAAAATGCGATAATTAATTGACTTTTCTTTGGAGGGTAACAAATATAAAAACCATCCACTGATCTGTCCATGCCTCTGTTCATTTGGAACATTTAGTGTGCCACCTACTGCTCCAGAGGGACCAGAGATTCTCTATTTCTTGGTGGCCTGGGACAAGATCAGATGCCAAATGTACAAAGTTTCTTTATAGCTGGGATTATATCTTCTGAAGTCATTCTATTTTAGCCAGACCTTTTTAATTTCACCGGCAAATCTGTGAAACAAGACACTTGATGTTCAAAAAAGAATAGTACATTTAAAAAGCTGTGATTTTAAACAGTTGTTAATGTTTAAAAAAAAAAGGACTAGAGGTATTTTTTAAAATAGATCTCTTCCATCAAAATTGATTTGTTTCTGTTGCTCTTGATTTGAAATGTCATCAAAGTTTTTAATAAAATGCATTTGTAAAAAAACCCACGTTATTTTATAGAAAAGTATGACCAGATTTCATTACTGGAGAACTGAGAATGCACAAGTAAAAAAGATTTACAAAGGCTGTTTTTTTCTTTAAAAAAAATCTGCCCCAAACAGAAATGTTAACAGGCAAATACATTTGTATTATACAATGATGACCAATGTATGTAATAAGAACTTAAGCATTTGTTTTGTATTAAGTAAAATCTTTACCAAATAAAAGACAATATTATGTTAATAAAACAGATGAGAATACATGCTTTGCAGAGTTTCCTATTTTATATAGTAGGAAACTGTGCAAAACAAGAAATGCTTTGCTTTCCGGTGAGTGGATCTGTGTGCCGCTGGAAGAAATAATAAGACTATTCTAAGACATCTGTAACTGGCAATCCGTGAAGACACATACAAACAAGCAAACAAATGTCCTCCTGAAGAGAGTGCAAAGTCTTGCCACTCGGCGAGGCGATAGTTGGCCTTTCAAAGTTTTCTGGTTCTGAAGAGCAGAACTTCACTCTAGACGGATTCTGGCACCAGTCAGTGGGTGGAAGTAGTAAAATGTGTGGCTCTGGTACTTTTAAAGAATAATCTCAAAATAAGTTGGAGAGAGTGGGAAAATTGCGTTCCGTTCGCATTTCAACTTCTCAGGAAATCCAGGCGGTGGTGGCGTAGGAAAGGCAAAAGAATAATAAGCAAAATGAACCTGCCACGTTTATGCCATCCATTCGTTTAAAGTTTTTCTTTTCCCCAGTCCCAGCTCCGGGTCCTGCTCCTTCTGTAGGTCTAAGAAATGATGTCCTCAAGACACATCACCTAACTTCTAAACAGATTTTTGTTTAATGCGTGTTCTGAAATTGCTCTCAACTTCGATTACACTCTCATAAATAAACTGTAGCCACCCACTGCCGTGATTGTATCGATTTTTATTTTCTTGTAATATTAAGAGTACCTGGGTCGCGTTCCTACACGTGGCCGCGCCCAAAGAGGACAGGGCGCCCTAACTGCAGGACTCACCGGTCCAGCTCGCACCCTCTGCTCCCTGCCCTGTTGCCCTGGCCTCTTCTGTCAACCCTGCGCGAAGCATCGCAGCTCCATCTTTGACGTGAATGGGCATTCATAGTCTAGTCCGTGAAGTTGGAATTGTGACTTCTGTCCCTGGCTAAAAGCATTCTCCACCCCATTCCATGGCCCTGGTGGCCAGCAGGATGATAAAAGTGAGGACCACAATTATTATCTGGTATGGTTCTGCTTATCGGTGTTATTGCCGCTGCAGTCTTAGCCCCACGATGATAGCCACACGGTCCTCGCGGGCGATTTCAAAGGAGACCGCAAGCTTAATTGATTTTTTAAAAATAGCTGCCGAATTCTAATTCTCACGGGGGGCCTCTTTTCCACCTGCGAGACAAGCCTTGTCGCAATAATTACGTTATTTAATATTTGATCAAACCTTCGCGCCACCGCGGCTGGCGGGGCCGGGCGGGCTCACGCCCTCCGGGGCAGCAGGCGGGCAGCGCGGCCCAAGCCGGGCCGGGAACGTGCGGCGGGGGCGCGCGGCCGCCCCGCTCTGGTTGGCTTGCCTTTTGAATAATTCATGGCCTGAGAGTTCTGAAAATTAATAAAATGAATGATAACAAGAAGCTAATTAAAAACTTTCGTAATTGTTGTCAAGTCCACTTGACGGGAGACGGGCAGCCCTCCTCCCCCTCCCGGAAAGTTGGTGGATCTGTAGGGCGGGGCGCAGTCCGGGAAGAGCCCCGAAACTGGAGCGGCCGAGCGCTCCTCGGGCTCCGGGAGTTATTTTGGAGGCGGCCTCGTGGGACCGCTTCCTCCCCTCCAGCCGCCGCGGTCTGCAGCTCTTTAGGCTCCCCGGCGTGACTTCGGACTCCGGGGCGGGCGGGTTGGCGGGTCCGTTTCAAACCACCGGCAGAGCAGATTGGGACAGAATTTGAGCCAGGAGGGGACCCACCCTCTCGCGACCCTTGCAGGGTTTTCGCTCATCCCGTTGAAACACCCACCCACCCGCGGCAGGCGCGCGGGGAATCCCAGCGACCCAAGAGCGCGAGCTGCGGCTCAGCGACCGCGGCGCGCCCGGCCTGCGCCCCTCCGCCGCCTGCTCCGAGGCTTCCAGCTGCCGGAGGCCGCAGCTCCTCTCGGACGGCGGGACAGCCACCGGGCAGCTGGCCCGGGCCAGCAATTGCCCAAGCCGCCCAGGACCGGAGCGGGTCAACAGCCCGAGGCCCGGGCGTCCCGCGCGTGCGCAGGGGTGGCCACCAGGGCGCAGACCGCGGGGAGCGCGCCCAGCCCGCACATGCGCGTTGCGTGCGCGGAGTCTCCAAGGAGAGGTGAGCCGGCGTTCCGCAGCCGGTAATTAGGCACTCCCGGAGGTCCTCTCGCACCCTCTAAGAGCCTTTGAGGACGTCCTGAATGGACCAGTATCTCCCAGAGGTTAAAAATACTCCCTTCCCCACAGTTTGCCTAAGTCAACAGAAACCTTAAAAACCACAAAACTTTCAAAACTGGTTTACGTTGTTGGAAAAGATCTTAGCTTTTGTTTTGTTAAGGGGCGTACCACCAAAGCCTTGCTACAGATTTGAATTTATTACGCAAGGATTTATACCCGGGGCGAGAGGACGGCTGGCTGCTGGGCTTTCGTCCCGGAGAATTCAGTAGAATCCTGGATCGCAAAATGGAGGTTGAAAATCTCGGGTCCGAGAGAAGCTGGCAAGGCACAAGCAGTGAGACTAGCGTACTGCTCCAGCAAAGCCAGAGGTCGGGCGAAACGCGCCCCAGTCCCATCCTCTGCCCCAAGCCCGAAAGACCCGGAGGTCGCTTCTCTCTGACTTAGAAAGGGAAGAGGACAGGAACAGAAGGGAAACGGAAGGTCTTAAAAGAGAACCTAGAAAGATAAATGGCAAAAGGAGGGATGGAGGAGAAAGAGAGACAGACTCCTTGCGTTGTAGGTAAAACGAATTACAAACAAAAGTTTGTTAACTCTGAAGCCTGGCTTCAGTGCAGCATAGGGTATACAAACTTTTCTAGGCGTGGATCAGAAAAAAACCAGTGTTGACAATTTCCAGCCGTGGAAATTCACTTACACCAATCTTTTCCCCCACCCCCCTTTCCGCCCCCGCCAAGTGTTGACAATAAACATTTAATGAAGACAGGGACCTGGCTGTCTCCAGTCAGTGTCAGAATACTTTAAGCAGACCATTAACACAGATTCTTCCACTTCAAACATCGCGCGCTACGCTCTAACATTATATATTAAAAACAAAAACAAAAACAAAGTATGAGACAAATAATATGTTTATACAGATGTCTTAAGTGGTCTGCGGTAGTTCTGATGTCCCCTGTACTTATTAACAGAAACTAACTCATTGTAGATTACTCGCGCTTAAAAAATGTTAAATACAGTTAATGCAATATTAATCGCCCTTTGGTGATATAAAATGCAATATTTTCAGGCAGCTTTCGAGCTTTTCTAGAGGAAGAGCTGATGAAAAGAGTCACAGCTGAATAGTGGAGAGAAAAAGCCCGATATTTATTGCTTTTGTTTGGCTTTTGGCTACAGAGACAGGAACCTTCTAATGGGGTAAGGACATTATTTTATCTGCAATCTATTGCTGCGAGAGCAGGGGCGGCAGATGGGGCTGGTGCCATATTCACAGTGTAATTTAGAGCAAATCCTAATAACTAATAATGATTTATGTTAATTTTGATCACTTATGCGACTTTACCAAAGCATTGTGATGAAAGAAAGAGAAAGAGAAGCAGAATGTGACAAGGAGCTCTGAGGCTGAGATTGGAGCTCAACTATCCTGCTTAAAATGTGTTTTATGAGTTAGCAATGGAAATACAGGCATTTTAAAAAAGCAGGTAGGATCCATTTGACTCTGGGCAGCGGTATTTCCCGGGGGCTTGCATTTCTTCTGAAAATGTACCTTATTGTCAATCCTGACGCCTTTGAGTGGGGGACTGACTGTTTCATCCCAGTTTTAAAGAAAACAGATAGGTTTCAATGGTTTCATTTGCTTATATTCAACTGAGTCGTTTTGTGTGTATATGTGTGTGCGCTTGTGTGTGTGTTTGTCTAGGAGGATCAAGTGTATGCAAAGTATGAGCGCGCGCCCGGGTCTTCCCTCCAAAGTAGTCTGAGCCCGAGGAGGTTTGAAATCAGCCTCAGCGCCTCTGAGCAGGCTCTCGCGCACCGCCGCCACGCCTAATGCAAAAGTTTTATTGCTGGCTGCTTAAACAAGTTGCCGTTGCTTAACCTTCACTTCCCATCTGATATTTGTCTAGAATCAACTTTTGGGAAGCTTTGCGGTCTCTACCTCCGGTCCTGCCTCTCCCCCAAGGGATCCCAGGGCTTTGAAATTTAAAAGTGCCTCCTCTCTCCTCATCCCCCTGGTAACGTGGCACGGGTTCAGAACCCCAGGGGCTGCCAACGGGACGTAGTTCTGCACAGGAACAGGCGATTTTCGGCTGCCACGCAGTGCTCTGCAGAGGGTCGGAGGGATTTTGAAAGGGAGGGTGCGCCTTGCTCGCGGCAATTTACTTTTCGGTTACCTTTTGCGTGTTTTAACGCCTCGAGGCTATAGTTTGAAAGTAAAACAGCATCAAAGCACCTCCTTATTAGCTCTGTATTTGAGAAATCCGAAGATGAAACTACCTAAAAGGTTTAATAGGGCGGAACAGCATTTATTTGCCAAGCAAACAGCCAGAGTACAGTTCAAAAGGGGTGCAGTGCTTTATCAGCAGGAGGCTGGAAGGAGAAGAACGTTGGGCAAAGCGAATTTCAAGCTTCGGTTACGACGTTAAAGTGAATTAAATAAGCTTCAAGTGGGCTGTCTGCTTTGATTTGGAATATCATCTCCCTCGTCAAAAATGTATACATACATAACGTGTATATATTATCTTTATGCGTATGTGTACCTGCTAGAGGCTTTACCCACCTTTCAGAATCATTGTCAAGACTTTTATTTGTTTGTAAACTTTCAGGTTTTGTAGAGCAAGAATAGTTACCTCTCCAGAAATTTGATCTGCAAATGTGTCAAAGCTATCACATATTTTAAAGTTAAAATTTTCATTATTTTATTACTCTTTTTCTTATTTTAAGACTACAGATGTAAAAAAAAATGCACTTAATTTCTTCTACTAGGGAAAAACATCAAGCTACATGGTTCAGAATAATTTCTTTCTTAAACATAAGCCTATATTTTGTTTTTGCTTTTGAATCATGTCTATCAGTAACTGTACTGTTATTGTACTGTTAGTATTCCCGGTATAAAGAAGACTTTAAACAAAATAAATCCAGGCAGCTGACGTTGCGTGTTTACTGATAATACTCAGGAGCTGGTGCGTGTTTGTGAGCTTGAAGCTGAGCCTCCACGTGCATATCCATATACAAACAGATGTAAGCACAATTTTTACTGTTGTTGTGGAATGTAACTGCGTCTCATTTCTAAACTTTATTCTGGTTCTGTCCTAGTGTTTCAGCACCAGAAGCAAGTCCTTTAAAATTGAAGAGTGGTGCATTATTGAAACTCTCTCTCAAACAGTCTGGGGTGCAGCCTTTCTGAAAACGCCGGCTCTCGATGAGGTCTGACTGTCTGACTGCACATAAGCCCCTAATATGTTAATGGCCGTAGGGGATGCCTAAGGTACTATCTCAAGCTGCTTCGCACACCATATGTCAGGCCGTTAGCCACATGGATCTATTAATCAAAAAGAGCTGAAGAGGGAGGAGAGGGTCTTCGAGACGGGGAGAATGAGAGCGATGGGGGAGGGGGAGAGGGAAAGAGAAAGCATTTTAAACTCCTATCGTTTTCATTTCTTTTGTACAAAAAAAAAAAAGAATAAAAATAACTAAAGAAGATTCAACCTATACAGACTCCCATTCTGTCAAGCTAAGGACTGTTCGTAAATGTCTACTAAAAGAATTGCAATAGTATCTGGTTCTATTAAAATAAAAGGAAATTTTACCTGGAGGGTCCTGTTTAGGGTTGCTTTATTGCAGAACTTTTATAAGGAAGACTCTTGATACAAAAAAGTTGTTTTCGTCTTGTAGGTTTTGTAGATGAACTTTATTAAAAGTAGTGGGGGAGGGGTAATGGGGCAAATGTGTATTTAGAGGAGGTAAGGGGGGGTAAGGGGGGAGGCGCCTGGAGGATTTGTAATGAATATATAATTTATTAATATATATCTGCACGGACAGTAGCGTTTTCACCATCTTTAGTTCTTCTAATAGTAAATGTAGAATGTTTATTTACATTTTATCCCTTCTTTTAAGCTGGTTTTATGATAAATGAAACTGCAGAGTCTACAAGGTGCAAAAAGTATTTAATTCTTTTAGGAGTAGAGGAAATGAGAAAATTTAAAAACTCCATCTTTCTCATTTCTCCTTTGTTTAGAAGTATCTCTTGTCCTTGAATGTTTAAAATAGTTTTCAGTTGGATAAGTAGTTTAGAAAGTTTGCACAACCTTAGAAGTAATTATATACTCAACATGGAGATGGTATATGAGTAAGTACATTGTCTATAAGAAAAAATTTAGATTCCTTCTTTAAATGATGAACAGATTTGCCATGTGCCATAAACTCACCATTTTTAGGGAAATCAAATGAAAGTACTGACTTTAAAATGTCAAAAATTCTCAGAAACAAAGCAATGAAAGGAAAACATAGAGGCACTTAGATTTAAAACGTACATGTTTTTCATGTGTAATGCTAACTGGGGATACAGAAAACATAAAATCAAATATCAGTTCAGTTATATTATTGTTTTAACTGGTACTCAGTGATGGTGAACACATGAAGACTTAATTTCTGGATTATCAATTTTAAGTTTTAAAATCTATAATTAATGATGAAAATTAGGAAAAAATACCCTTGAAAATGATTTTAATGTCACCATTAGTAGGCATGATTTTTAATAGTGTCATGATCAGTAGGGTTATACCACAGTAGTTAATTTATGGGATAATGGAATGACTGAAAAGTTTATTGATCTTAGGTTTTAAAAAATATATATGCAAATGATTGAGTACTTATATATATTTGAGAGTATAGACAATTCACCACACCACAAGCCCTCTGTCATTAACATAGATTCATAATACTCTATTATATTGGACTTGTAGAGGAGAGAGACAGCAGAATATTCTTATTTATGATTTAAAAATACATTAAAGAAGATAATCGTAACATTGTGATCAATGATAAACAAAAACTGTATAAATGACATCTGTTACATTATTTATAGTATATAAGTGGAGTACTTTGTACTGCATATTAGATTGGATGTATAAATATTCTTTATTTTCACAAAGGCACCTATTTGTCTTTATATAGAAGTAAGTTCTCAGTTACAAGGAAAGGTTAACATTGGTAGGTGCTTTTAATTAAAAACACCAGTATGTTAGATTATTTGGTTTGGCTGGAAAATCATCTGTAAGTCTTTTAGTAAAATAAAATAAAATTAAAATTAAAAAATAGAGAATAGTATTGTAGAGAACTGCAGTCATTTTGTAAATATGAGACGTCCTAAAGCACTGTATTTCATCCAGGAGATGATGAATACAAAAAGACAGGATCATCCTGAATTTCAAAAGTAGCTGGGTAGAGAGAAACACTTATTATCTTTAAATTTTGGTGCATGCCACACTAGCCTTCATTTCTTTCCCTGTAGTTAAAAGGTAGCCCATATATCTGTCGCTTTGGGTTTCCAAAGACTCGTAACTTAATTCCTTCAGGCTATTCATCAGCACAGTAATTAAACTAGCAAATGGATGTAAATAAAGTGAAATTGGTTTCATGACAGATGAGGCGAAGAGGCCTCTGACATGAAACAAGGCAGGACAATAATGATTTCAGCAGCATCAGGCTATGGAAGGAACCCCAGCTGGATTTATTAGGTGCTGCAAGTGATTTGCTGGAAGCGGGCAAGACATGAGCACTCTTTAATTTGACAGGAATTTTGCATCCTAAAGAGCGTATTGAAATATAAATCCATAAACAAGTTCAGGCAAACTGTAAACAGATGCATTGTTGGACTGAAAATACTATTCAGTATTAAAAAAGGAAGAAGAATAAAGAACTACACCCCCCTCCCTCATTCAAGGGCTTCACTTGAACAACTTATTATGTAATCCTGAGTGGCAAAATAATTATGAAATATCCCTTCCTACTTATGAATTCTATTACTATCTTAGGGTTAGCAATTTTGTATTTCCAAGTTTATTTACTTGGGAAAAGAACTAATACAATAGGTGGTTTTAAAGCTAGCATGATGAAAACATCTGTAGAAATTATGGGTACATGCATACGTGGAGGGGAATATGACAAACCGAGAGAGAAGCCCGGATGGGCAACTTATTTTACAGAGTGCAGTTATTACTACATTTAAATAAAATCTGAGATAAAAATCTGACACCAGTTTATTGCCTCTAGCAGTCTGTGCCTGGATACTCAGAAAGCAAATTTCTAGCTACTAAGAGAAACTGTTTCAAGCCCTTGATCAGACGAAGCCCTAAAATCAAACATAAATTTCTCACTGCAAAATAAGCAGTTGCATAGATGAGGGGGAATCAAACTATAGCCAAAAATCGCGGAATAAGAGAAAGATAAGGTGGCAGGAATGGGTTCTTGACTGGGTCAACAAGACTTAAATGGAAATTGAATCACCAATTCCACTACAGTAAGGAAGTCACACATAGAATAAATAAAAGGCAGATTTTCACACTAGGAGCAGATTAGCCCCTTTCTCCATGAAAAGATGAGAAATGAACTGCTTTATGCTTAAATGTAATCTCAATTATTTAAGCTCCCTTTCATGAGGAGCAAAAGCCTTCATGAGTGGTGCCCTCCGCGCAAGAGTCACGCGGGGTTTTCAGCACCATGGCCAGCTCCATGGGGGTTGGGGGTCGGGGTGGGCGGGGGCGGCGCTGGGAGCCGTTGACCCAGGAAAGGTGAAATCTAAATTCTACTCGCGGTTTAATTATTTAGCAGTGGATTTGGATCCGCGAGTGGGATACTAACGTAGCCCAAGTCCTCAAATCTTTCAGAAAGCGCTGTTTTAAAGGCAAGGGTGGGATAGGAGAGTAGGTTATCAAACTCTTAATGAAAATAAGATCTTTAAAAAACAAAACTAAATTCAACACCTACTGCATGCTCCCTCCCTTCTAATAGTGGGTGACTTTCAGGCCACGAAGGAATTTATAATGAAACTCAATTGGCTTTCTCCCTAAGCCTGTCCTTTTTTTTTTTTTTTTAACAGAAAAATATGCCTAATTATTTTAAAGTTCTTTTCCACTCGCAAGGCGTAGGCAAGTCCTTTAATTATAATACAGTCTGAATAGGGGGAGCATATGGAGGAGAATGTCAAGAAGAGGGTGCCAGGGGCAGATCCTCAGAAATCTGTATTCATTTCTGGCTCTTATTTGTTCAGTAATCTCTACCATCATAACTAAATCTTGAAGCACTGATGTAGTTCGAGTTGTTGTTGACTTAACGTCAAAATTCAATCACTGGGGGTTTTGCATCAGCCGGGCTACTTATTTGTCTAATAAATCCGTCATTTTGTAAGAAAAATATTTGAGCAGCCGTACTTGACCTCTTGGTATCCACAAGTCACATTTATTTCTCCCAGTTTACAAATGCAAAATCGAGATGATCATCTAATGCCTGGAGGAACTGTGTTGGTTTCTGATTGGATTTTAGATGGAAATGTCTATTTTAAATACCTTGTGATTAAATTGTACATATAATAGAATCCATGCATTTTAAACTGATTTCTGCATGGAAACTTAACAACTTGCACTGCATACCAATGCCAACAACAACAACAAAACTCCAAAACCCCACAAAATACTAAACCCACCGTTTCCAAACACTTAAATTCAGCCTCAATTGTAAGACTTTATTAAAACCAGTCTTACTTTTTATTTTAAAATAGTTCTTTTATGGATGGATCTTTCTCCCCAGAAAGTGTTCTTCCTGGAGGATAGGGCTTCATTATCGCGATCCTGAGGACAGCACACACAGGAGAATTCATGGCTAGCGCCTCATTGTCAGGGCTGCAGTGTGAAGTCTACTTTCCAACTGTAACTCAAGTCCAAGGAAATCCATATCACCATCTCTGAGTATTATTAGTTAAGGAAAATAATGTGTTACGTTTGCGTGAATTAATTTTATTCTCCAGTACAGCAATGTATTTGGAAATTGCTTGAAAACATTTGTTCTTGTACCCCTTTTCCTTCGAGTGCCTATTAGTGCAAAGACCCCTTGACAACTGAGGAATCTTTCCGAAATCTTTGGCTCAGGCACAGCGGCCCATTCGAGAGTTTCTCTGTGTAGTGTGGGGAGAGAGACACCACCGGGACCCCATCTGTTGTAGCAAAGTGCTTGACTATAAAGAGACATTTTCAGAATTCAGACTGGTGCGCTGATTTTCCCGGTTGGTGATGCAACTGGGCTAACTGAGGCCTCAGAAACCTGAAACAACTGAACGGATCCTGCATTTATCCACGAAGCGTGAACTACGGATGCAGTCGCTCCCACTTGGCCAGGGTGGGTGGGGTGTAGCCTGGTTGCACCTCGGCTGAGAGAGGAGCAGGGCCTGCCACCCACTCAAGTTTTGGACCCCCTTTGATTTTCCTTTCTTGCTCGTGGACCTGTGTGTGTGTGTGTACTATTCAATAACTGGGGGATGTGTACAGAAAGTGTTGCTCAAGCTTGTTTGTATCTGAAACCGTCGCGGTGGTTCGACCCCATATGTACAAGCGAGTTCAAGCCAAAGGTGGCCAATATAAGGGGAGGGAGGGTCCCTGCGCCCCGGGTGCCTCCGCCCTCACTCTGCGCTGCGTTTCCTTCCCTTGGAGCCCCGCCTCGGTTCCACCTGAAAACTGCCTACGTTTTTACTCTCTCGCTCAGTTTATGCTCGGGATCCCCGAAACTTCGGCTTATCTATCGCGGTGATGACACGGGCGCCCTCTCGGCACATCTCTGCGCTCCCCCACCTGGGCCGCCCGAGGAGAACTCGATCCTTACGCGGGGCTCTGGCGCCGCGTCTACGCAGAACAGGGCCAGCAGGAGGCTTACAGTGCTCCGCGATGGGACCATCCCTCTGGGGTGAGCCTCCGAAAAGACCTCGGCTCCTCGCCGCGGGGCAAGTGTCCGGTGCGCTCCTGCATCTGCTCATTTCTCCCTCAGACCTGGAGGGGTCGCTAGTGAGTAGCGAACTTCGCGCGCGGCAAACGCGGCCGGAGAAGTTACGCGGACGTCCAGCCTCAACCTTGCCGTGAACGTGCGCCCCCGAAGCTTAGTCGGAGTCTGTTACCGACCAGTCCTACCCGAAGGCAGCTGGGATCCGGGGAACTCCACCCGTACTATTCATTTCTAAGCCTTTCTCATAAACATTTCACTTCCATTTACAAGGCGGCCTTCCCAAATCTGATTTCTTCATTTTCCCCTTGTAGGACCTTAAAGCATTTAACACATTCAGAGAAAGACACTGAAAAAAACAATCCTCAACTCTAGGCCCATTCTCCCACGTGAGAGCAACAGTCCACACGGCCTTAGTCCCAGTTCCAAGGCTTGGGGAGGGTGGAAGGACCAGATTATGTCTCTTTGTGGTTTAGGCCACGGGTCTGGCTGGATATACAGTTCAAATAAGAGGAAGTAAAGGACTAATTCTTTAGTATGTGACAAAACCGGTCAGACTGAATTGCCAAATTTGTCCAATATTTGTTGGTTACAAAAACATACTGATGGGGCTTTCCAAGTTCTCTTGTCTCGCTCTCCTTCTCCTAACTTCCCCTTCAGTTCTTGAGAGAAACAAGGGGAGGAGGTGTCCTTGGATTTCCTAGAAAGTCTGCCTGCTAGTGGATTCTCCACTTTGCCTTCAGATGTAGAGATTTCTGAGGGAACTTTTTTCCTTAGAAGGTGGTTAGGACGAGGAGAGAAGGGAAGTGTCTGGGAAGACCCAACTCCCTGGGCTTTGATGGCTGACAAAGTTTGCTTGGGCCTCCCCTTGGCTTCCAGATTCTTCTTCACTCCCCTGCAATGTTGAGGAAAAGACTTCTGCATTTCCATTGGTTTCCTTTGGTTTCTAGGGGTCAGTCACCCAATAAGAAGCTGGTATTATGTGCAAGGACTGTACTAGCCAGCCAGGAAGGCAGTTGGGGGGCGGGGCAGGGCCGCATGGTTAGGAAATAGAGGAGGGCAAGGTGTTTCAGACATAGATATAGTTTTAAACTTAGATGATCCTAAATTTACAAATGTATTAGACATTGTTTCTGGGAGAAACCTTATTTAAACACTCAATACTTCTGCCTATAGCGTTTTGAAGTTAGCTTTCATCTACATAAACTAGTGATAAGTTTGTGAACTTTTTCAGGAGAATAAAACTGGAGTAAAAAGGAGGAAGTGCTTTGGCAGTTTGAAAATATTAATGCTCACTTGCGGAAATAGATGTGCTACACTGTAGTTATTAACAACTTATAAAATCCTAAATCAATACAAATTAATTTAATTATGATTTGTAATTGCATTATGCATGATCAATTTGAAACACTACATTAAAGATAATGAGAGCTGGGCGCCATCACTCGTCACTCCCTTAATGGCTTAATGAAAAGGAATGTCATGTACCACCTTTGGGTTAAACCTGTAAATTAGGATAAATGCTTGTTTTCCAATAAAAATGTGGTAAAATAATTGTACGTTTAATAGACATTTTTATGACTCAGTCGTGAATGTGTAATGGATTTTTGGGGGGAATTGTATTATTTTTTTCCATGGACCTAGTTAAGTATTTATTAGGGTTGATTGAACTGTCAGTGTTTTTTCTAGATCAGACCTCGAGGATTTGAATGGAGACTAACTTTTATGTAAAAATATCATGCTGTCCTCGAAGCTTGTGCCAAGAGGTCACTGCAGATGGAGGTCCTAACTTAGCATAATGGGTTTAACATTTCCATGACATCATCAGGGAATCTGAAAGGAGTCTGAGGATAATCAGAGTGGTCATTCAGAAGAACAGTAAATATTTTATGAGGATATATAGAAGACAGGAAAGATGGTCAGGAAGGTGATTCTAAGCTCCTCAGAGTTCCGTGAAAGAGGCTTCTCAGTTACTCACAGTTAAAAGAGCCACTGCATATTCTTATGTTAGTGAGACACATTCCAGGCACTCAGAATAGGAGCCAGATTAGGTATTACTTTGTATACAATTGTTTCTGTTTCCTGAACTCTTCACAGTTTGTCGAGGTGCCCATATTTATCCTTTTATATGCTTGCAAACAGGAATACACATTCATTATTCCTGGGACTATTTTAGTTTGTTGATTTCCCAGGATTAAGATTTCTCCAAAAGATTAACCATTAAAATTGGTATTTTAGGCTCAATTTCAGAAATTCCAACTGGAATGAACGTTGAGTCTTCCTAAATTTATCTGTTTATTGTTATAAAAAATTCTTTTGACACTTCTGCAAGTAAAAGGACTTTTAGCATTCACTGCAGAGAACACAAAACGTACTAAATATTGGGAAGAGTAGATGAAATATTTTAAACTGTAAAATTTAAATCTTCTCTCTCCCAATCTTGACCTTTCAACATCTTACCCATTCTTGGAAGCCCAGATGTTGTCATGCCACGAAGCCTTCCATGATCTTCCAGCCAGGAAGAAATTTACTTGTGAAGTCTTGGCCATGTTTTCCCTCAATTTTGTCATTTACCTCACATTGCCTTCTATTGTTAAGACATGTTTGTGCTCTTGCCTTTTCTGTCATAGCAAAGACTTCTCAAGAGAAGAGAGTTTATCTTTTCTGTCTTTATATTTCCCAGAATGTCTAGCACAATATTACATATAGTAGATAATAAAACTTCACAAATACATGAATTAAAAAATGCACACAGTTATTTTTCCTCCTGACTGTCATATTGAACACCTATGTAAATAATGCAATTTCTTGCTCCTCTTTCATGTAGTTTCATTTTACCCTGGTGATTTCACATGTAGCTGGGCAAATGGCAACACAGACCTTTTCAAGCTAGGACTATTGTCATCTTTGTATTTTATCTTAAAATTGTTTTATGTCAATTAGAATTCAGTCTCACAAAAACTCATTGTAGTCTTATTTTAAAGTAATTTAAAAGAAGTTGATATTTTAAATGTTGTAACTATTTTTATATAATTTATAGAAACAAAATTTGTTCAGTTGCCCTGTCATTACAGTTGGTTGATGGACTGTTTTCATGACCAAAAGCCCTGATCCCTTTGCCTAAACTCCCAACATATCCCATTATTTGCCCGAATGGGCAGATCTTGTCTTAAAAATTTAGCAGATATTAATTTGAGAATGCCTCTGTATGATTTATCCTTTCTTTCCCCTTTGCACAGTCACTGAATATTGCAATGCAATGATTTCTGCAAGTGGACCAGTCAAAAGTCAAATAAATCATTCCTTTATGAAATGCAAAGTTTAAATTGGGAGTTAGCAAGTTTTGCTTCTTGGTAATGGGCTCAGCAAAGTTTACTTTCTGACACATTTTATAACCCTTCAGTGTCTGTACAGTAATTAGAAATGACTCAGTCACCACACCCCCTTAGTGCCAGGCTCTATCCATGTCTCTCTGAGAATGCTTTTGATTGCAACTGCGTAATTTTTAATGATTGATACTGTGATTTGATCAATGTGTCAAATATTACAGTGTTATTTTATGGGACTCTGATACCTATTGGTTTCCAATAATTGAAGGGATTATTAATGCTCTTAACAAAGAGAAGGATGCTAAAATTGCATTTTAGGAAAAATGAATAAGCGAGGTTGACCATTTCTGTTTTAAAATACAAAATCCATCTTGCATTTTAAAACACCAAAGAAATTTTACTTGCAATGACTGTTTTAATTCTAGTTTCTGAACTGAAGGAATGTCTCTCATGCTCCAAGTTTTTCTTTGTCTACAAGAGACAAGAAAACACAGCATTTCTAGGTCCAATCCTTTTCACGTTAAACAAACCCCAAAAGGGAAAATGAACCGGTTCTGGGCCTGAACATTACATTTCATGAATTGTAGCCATAGTGACCAAGTATTTTGTTAATTGCCATCCACATTTTCTTCATATTTTGAACTGTTTGCCAAACAAAGAGAAGGCAAAAACTCCTCACTTACCCGTTTCTACATTAAGTGTAGAAACATTAAAAAAATTAGATTAGGAAATAGATGAATATAATGACCTTACTCTCCATCATATGCTGCCAGCTAAATGTTTGAGACTGAAAAATTGCACTAATGAAGCTATTTGAAGGCTTTTGTGGACAACTGCTTCCTCTTTGAAGATTAAATGAATGATGTTGATGTGATTAATCTTAGTACAGGGAGTGATGCAGCAGCTAGAAAATACCTTGGTGATTTTCATAATTAAACTGAATCAACATTTCAAAGAAATGCCAGTGTTATCACTTGTATATTAGAATTACATTCATTAGACAGAAGAAACAAATAATTTGAGCAAACAAGATTTTCCTTTTGGTGTACTGAGACTTCTGTCATGTCTCAGAGTATCTTACTATAAATCATCATTACTGTTTAATTTTGTCCTTGCCTTTTTAACTGTTTTTGTATCTCTGTGCGTGTGTAGTGCTGTTAATGATTCAAAGAATCTTGCTTCTTCGTTACTTATTTTCAAGCCTTTGAATTTTATCTTTTCTTAACCCCATTTCCAAGGTGGCTGTCTGCTTACTATGAACTTAGACAATATTTAAGAAAGGTGATTTCTAATAAAACAAGACTTCTTGGAATTGCTTTGGTTATCTTGCAAACAATTGAAGAAATCATAGCTCTGGGATCTCTAAATATCTTCTATGTATTTAGATCTCACAGTGCAGTATTATCTTGATCCATTTGTTAGTTGTAAATAATTTCTTAAAAAAAAAGGGTTTCCTTTTCTTCCTAGAAGGATAATTCCCCCAAAGAGTCATGTGTTTTAGTGTTTCGTGGATAATTTAAATGAGGAAATCATCAGCATCTTTCTCAATCAATCAAACTATGGGAAATTGCCTTGGTAGATCACCATAAACAGTTCTGCTGATTTCTCAGTGCAAGTACAAGTTAGGTTCAAGGGTTAAGGATTACTGCATCAATAGAAACACAGCGTATTATTTGTTCTATCATCACTTTAAATTATTTTAAAGATTTCTGAGTGACTCTTGGTAACCCTGATACTTGCAGGGCTCTTCCAGCTGTTGCACCATCTTTCCTCTTCTGGTTGTTTAATAGATATAAGAAATACTTTCTTTAACGTGCTGGATAAAGGGCAGGTCTTTCTCTTCAGGGACCCCAGTTGAGTTCAACCTGCAATCTTAAGTGAAATGAGTTTGGTACCTGTCACTGAGTCACTGGTGATTGAAAATACGAAGCCCCAAACTTGTTTTTCCTTTGATTTTGTAATGCAGAAAACACTGGAATGCTCAGGTGCCCAACAGCTCAGGAACAAAACTTCTAAAATAAACAGTGTGCCAAAATTGATCTAAGATGCTGATACATATTCCCTGCTAGAAGAACTCTACTAAAACATGACCTGATGGTCTGTTAGCGATTGGCATTCTTCATGTAATTGTCTGCATGCGTGTGCTTGAGACGCCAGACAGTCACCCCATGCCTGGAAGTTGCCAGTTAGTCATGACAGCAGATGAAAAACGAGACTGGCTTACTGCATTTGGGACTGTAGGACATTTAGTTGAAAACAGACTTTTCAGCACTCTCAGGCTACCCAAATCAAATCTGAACCAAAAGCACAGTTTTCCCTCAGATCCTTCCTCCTGTGCTTGTCAGCAGTAACCACAGCAGTCACGAGAAGCAGGGAAGGATGGGAGTAAGTGGAGACTCAAGATGCTAGGGTGTGAAGAGACCTACTAGGGGATGAGAGCCTGGAAAACCTCTCTTTCGTAGGGTATTTGTCACGAGGCGGATGGGGAAACCAAAGAAGCATGGCTGGAGGAGGAGGGAGGGAAGATGGAGTAGAAAATGAGGGATCTGATTTCCTCGGGGAGCAGACAGTCCAGTGTAGGACCTCTGTGAAGGAACGAGGGGAGGCAGGGAAAGGGAGCAAGGACTCTGGATAAACACGCAAGGGGTAAGTATAATGATTACAGTGATGGTGCAGTAAACAATCTTAAATCAGTGGGGAATGAGCAAGGGCTGAGAAAGGGACAGAGAAGAAAAAGTTAAAATTACAGAAACTGTGCAGAAAGTAGAGGTGCCTCGTGACTAACTGGAAAGTTGTGCATCCTTGAGAGGAAGCTCTTCCGGAGAACTCCACAAATATAATTCACCAGACTTGTCTGCTGTCCAGTTCCAGAAAGCTGAGGGCGGAAAGAGATAATTGCTCAATAAATCATTCTTATCAAGCACACTTTCTCTCTTCTGGAACACTGTAAGAAGCTGGAAAGATTGAGAGGTTATGAAATTTCTCCTTGTTCTCCTTTCAGTATTCTGGTGATGTTCCTGAGCTAGCCTACTTCACCCTCTTTCTTAAGTTTTCTGGTGATACATTTCAACACCCCTGCCTTCTTCAGCTTCACTCTATTTCTGGCCAGGCCATCTTAGTATCACATTTTCCCCAGAGGCGATTTAGGTGTGTGTCCATTTCCCTCCCCTCTCTTCCCTTTCTGCTTTTTACAGGTAGGACACAATTTCTCTTTGCCTCTCAGCTGATTTTCCTTTAAGAATGATCTCTCAAAGAGAAGGTGGTATTGAGAAAACTTCCCTAAGTCTGCTTTTCCTCCAGGCAGGCCTCATGGCTCTAACCACATTTCAGCTTAAACACAAATCTGATGTATCTCTAGTGGACAGAGATCAGAAAGATGGAGTCCAAATCAAAATGGACTGTTGGTCAATATGGAAAACTCTGACTCCTTGGATGCCATTGTTCCATGTTACCTAAAAATAAACATGCATCGATCTTTACCTGGCACTCAGTATTTCCCTCGTTCAATTTTTCCAATAGTGAAACAATCATTTAGAGACCTCTCCACCTTGAGAGAATCTTTGTTTCTGTTGGGACGTAACTGAATATGTTTTTGAGATAATGTCCTCTAACCCAATTTTAACTTCACCCTCTAAGGAATTCAATTTTCTCTAGGAAATGTTCTGGAATTCCATAGCCTTCCCTGACCTAACTAACTCATCTCATTTCTCCTCGTTCCCGTCCACTATGGTTAGCTGGCTCCTTTACTCCCCTGTGAACACGCCAGGCTCACTGTTCATGTTCTTGCCAGAATTCCTTGCTCCTTGCCTAGCCATGGTCTCTTCATTTGCCACGTTCCAAGTCCATTCCACTTTCTCCATAAAGACTGTTGCAACCTCTCCAGCCCTCATTTATCTGTCATTAAATTTTTCTGTAAATTTGTATACACTGAATTGTTTTGAGGGTCAGTAGAACATATTGGTAAGAGCATAGGTTGGGGAATCAGAATGCCTGGGTCTGAAGCCTGGATCTGCAATTTACTAGCTGTGTAGCATTGGGCAAATTATATAAATTCTCCATGCTTCGCTTTCCCCATCAGTAAACTGGAGATAATAACAACATATTCTACTTCACTGGATGATGGGAGAATTTAATGGATTAATATAATCAAAACACTTAGTGTAGTGCGTATCTAGAATAAGCACTATGTAACTTTGTCATAATTTGTGTTTTTGTATTTTTGTTCAGTTGTACGTGAAACAATAGAAAGCAGGAGTCATCCTTTATTCTCTTCAGCCACCCCCAACAGTGCCAAGAGAAAGCCAAGAACAAAGAGCATTTAACCACTTGCTTATGGATTAATTACGTCGATTAAGTTAAAATGTCTCTTCTAATGTGCTAAGTGGCAAGACAAATTCACCATGAATGTCAGTCCAAGAGTTCGTTCATCTAAGAGGAGTGTTACTGAATCTTATGAACATCCTTATGCCTTAAACAGAAGCCAACAGGAAAATGAGCAGCTGTATAACTTATTGTTTCAGAAACTTAGAGCTTTAGTCTATGGCCCAAACTGCTGCCACCAGATGGGCCCTGCAGTACTCACTTATTTCTGATTTTGTTTTTGGGCTTTCTTATTACTATCAAAGAAAATAAAGTAATTTGTAAACCAGGTCAACAGAATGTGTAAACTAGGATCACAAAAGAAGGTTTCAGTAAAAAAGGAGAAAACACAGCTTTGGTGTTCCGTAGGGACCATTTTGTTGTTCTTCTTTCATTTTCCTTTAAATGTTCGAGGGTTTTGCGGTCTTTAGTTTTATATCTGAATTATAAAAATTCCAAACTTTAATTTGATATGATATGATATATTCTTGGTTACTGCTCTTTTCCAAAAAGTTCAAATGAAAACTAAGTTATCTCCATTATAACAGAGAGTTTTAAGCAGCCTTTCTTGATTATTATTTTTATGCCATCATTTTTGTGTTTTAACGATATATTAAACGATTCCTCATCTTCCTGAATTCCATGGCTCCAAACACCGGAGTAGGAATGTGGTGTACATGTATAAGCATATTTTTATTATTCTCATAACAGGCCACTTTGACTATGGGAGTAAGATTTTCATATTCCAATGCTGCTCTTTAGTGTGCTTTTCAGAAACAAGAAGAAATAATCCAGGCCAAGACTAGTACATGGGTCCCCTTTCATAGGAGACCCAATCCTGTGGAATCAGTACCTAACCAAAAGCAAGCCACCCTTCATCAGAATCATCTAAAAATGGAGGGGAGAATGAGTGAAAGCGTGAGTTGATCCTCCTTGTCTATTACTAAGAAGTTGTGTGGATGCTCTCCTAGTGGGGAAAATGAGGACATTTTCTCATTCCCTTCATGTCCAGAGTGGAGAGGATTAGGGGTAGGGGTGATGTAGACTCTAGAAGCATAATCATCTTGTAGTCCTTGAAGGATTTTAGACGCCAAGCACAATCTAGGGAGATGATCTGGCCTGGAGTGAATGTTATGTGTGTGTGATGCAGGGGTTGGGAGACCAGATAGTGGGGACTAGGGAGTGATAAATTGGGGTAAAGGAAAAAAGAGATAGAAATTTGGTAACCTAGCTACTAGCATAATTGCTTAAATAATTCTATCTGTAGACAGCTACTATAATGGTTTCCTTCTATATAGGAGTAGGGTAGCAAGATTGCATCTAGGATACCAGGCTGAGTTTACGTAGGATTATACTGCTCGGTTTCTTATTCTCACTGAAGAATCAACCATAATTTTGATTTTATACATATATATAAAATGGATAATAAATATAAATCAAATAAACATTTGTACATATTATATATAAATAAAAATAAATAAATTAATATATATAAAGGGTAATAAATAAAACTATATATATATATAATGGAAAAATGAAATTCCAGTCACTCCAATGTGGTGTGCTTTTATTGACTACATCAATTTCTATATCTTTACATGGATATTAGGAAGAGGAAGGCTATATAGAAGAATTAAAATGACTTTTCTAAGAAAGTTTAATTTCACTGAATGACTGCTATAAAACAAGCCTCATTCAAAAAAATCACACTGCTCTTTGGTGCGCTGAATCCTGTTTTAAAAACAGAATCCATTTTCTATTGACCATGTCATAGAACTTTCAAATCTTACAATATTTTCTATGTAATTCCATTTAGATCCAGATTTTTTATGTCAGTTTAACTGTAGTTCGGAGCTAATCTCTTTTCTCTGTTAGAAACCATGTGTCAAGACGATTTTCTATTGAAACTGCTTCTGGAGGTCACACAACACATTCTGTTTCTGCTCTTTCTCTCCTTGTTCAACCTTATTCCTTGACCTAAATATGCTCCTGTTGGACTCTAAGATTCAGAACATCTGTCTACAACCTTTTGCAGATTCCCTCTGGAGGCCTGGTTTTGCTCTTTATTGTATATTGCTAACCACAGTAGAAGTCCTGAGCGCATCCTCTCTGCCTGCAGGTCCCAGATTGCCTGATTGTCAGTGACAGCAATTTATGCTCTTCTGACCACTCACTGTTGTAACATATTTAGATTTTACGGTATTAACTCATGAATCCAGTGATGTTTGTGTAATTCAATTGGGTGAGCAACTATCTTTATTTTATAATCCTTTCTTCAGAAATGTTTTCCTCTTTAAGTTTTTCAGAGTTCTAGATCCCTGAAAGTCATAATGCTTGTTATGTCTACTTATTCATATGAATTAGACTAGCAATGTCACAAGCTTAGGCAGATGTGGTGTCAAACACCAGAAATGCATCCTGTGTGGCATCTTATATTGCTGTGGAAATGTTGAATAAATAGCAATATCAGTGGAGTAGTACTCTTTTACTATTGGTTCTGTAACCTTCACTTTGTCAGACTAAAATATGATAGAAACGTAATGGAATTCACTTTTATGTAGATGGACTATCAGTACACCATATTATTATAGTTCTCCTTAAATTAAAGAGGTGAATTGGGACTCAGATATCTTACCTTGCCGACTGTTACTTTGTCTGAAGACTCTCTCATTATCTGATTTCAGACAGGGAAACAAACTCTGGAGACAGTGGAAATTCTAATGTGAATGGTTGGAATAGGCATGATTCAGTTTGGTGCATGGAGATGGAGCTCAAAGTCCTTCAGTATGGAAAGAGACTGTTGTCAACTAAGAGAGACTTAATCAAAGCCGAGCTGGTTATAAGCTCACTAAAGAACAAGAATTCAAAGAGCAAAAACACATCTGACATGGGTGTTTGAAGGTGGTCCCAAAGATTTAGGGTAAAGCATAGTGCATTTGGAATGAAAGAAAGGAGAGGTGTAACAACTGCGTGGTGCCAATAGTTAAAGCTTTAAGGCAAGAACAAGGTCAGGGGAAAGCTGAAAGCGTTAATGCTAATAGAGTTGCAGAGTGCAAGGACTTTTGTGGTTTTGGTAAATCAAGGGATAAAGAGTTTAAAGAGAAAGAATGAACTACATAAGCAGGTTTATGGAGTTAATGACTATTCTAAACTGGCTTGTTTGAGCTCAGAGAAATGCAGTAATCCCTAGTGAACAGGAAAATGGATAGACACTCAGATAAGATAAAATCTAGGATAGGTTCTCATCTGTCCTAACCTTTGGGTACAGGACAGGCAAACTGATTCTTTTATGTGTGAGTCTGTGTAACTGTTAACTGAGTCTCCACCTATTTTATTTAGGGAGTCTAAGGTCCAAGGAGATATTAACAGTTCGGTGCTTTGGAGATCTTTGGAAGGGCACATTTAAGTGCATATTTATTTAGTAAAGTAATCATTCCTTGTTTCAACAAAACAAAGTCGAAACAACTAAAAAATTAAAAAGAATTTTCAAAGATCTGGACAACAAAGTTTAACACCTCTCTTTGTGCCGTCAACCCATAGCCCAGTGCCTGGCACATCTTAGGCACTCTGTACTGTTTAGGGGTTTAATGAGAAATGATTTCGAAAATCACTAAATTAGGTTTCTTGGGAAAAAATTGGATTCATCAAAGGCATTTTATGAGTTGAGTTAGTCACACCGAACATGCTAATTTTGTTTCATCTCATCAGAAATAAACTCATTTGTCATCGTTTAGCATTTTCTAGAGTGATCTAAATCTGATATGAAATACTATTTAAGCCTCTTGAATGTGAATTGGACCTTAGTGCTTTGCTTCTAATGAGTAGAATATGGTAAGAGTGCTGGGCTGTCATTTCTGAGATTAGGTTACAAAAGGACTGTGACCTCTTTTGTGGTGCTCTCTTGCTCACTCTCTGGGATCACTTGCCCTAGAGGAAGCATGCTGCCATGCTGTGAGCAGTCCCATGGAGGTACCCACATGGCACGGTGAGGAGCTGAGGCCCTCAGTCCAACAGCACATGAGAACCTTCAGCCTAGCTACACAGCACGAGTGAACTTAGAAATGAAAACTTCAGTGCCAGTTGAGACTTGAGATGACCATAAATAACCTCAGCTGACAGCTTGATTGCAACTTCAGGAGAGACCTTGAGTCTGAGCGACCCAGCTAAATCCTGCCTAGATGCCTGACCACAGAAACTATGAAATAATAAATGTTTGTTATATAAAGAAGCTAAGTATTGGGGCCAGCCCCATGGCCTAGTAGTTAGGTATGGTATGCTTTACTTCAGCGGCCCAGATTAAGTTACTGGGTGCAGACTTACACCACTTGTCCAAGGCCATGCTGTGACAGTGACCCACATATAAAAGAGAGGAAGATTGGCACAGGTGTTAGCTCAGGGTGAATCTTCCTCAGCCAAAGAAAAAAAAAAAGAAGTTAAGTATTGGGGTGATTTGTCATGCATCATTAGATAGGGAATACACTATTAAATAGAGAGAAAAAGGACTCTTGGCTAAAATATTTGAAAAATACAATCGCTTTTTCCTAACATTTTCTATTGTTGTTTCTGAGGGCCCTAAAGACAGAGAGAAAGAGGTAGGGTGGGGAAGAGAGAAAGAGAGAGAGAGAGAGTCTGTCTTTCCATCAAGGACTTTAACTATCTTCCGTGTCTCCTAAGATACTGGTTCGGGAGAGCTGAATTGAGTGCATAGTTGCTTCCAAACGTGTTTTCAAAGATATGAAGGCTAGTTGCATAGAATAATATAAAAAATTAATCTATATCTTCTCTGTGTACAGAAAAAGAGACTATAGGCTTGTAAAACAAAAATCGTAGTCTTCTAAATCAATAATAGATGGCACATGAATATATTCAAAAGTATTTAGAAAAAAGTGAAAAAATACTCTTTAAGAAAGTAAGACAACTAAATTTACATTGTTAAAAGGTAATTGTATATCATTTCATTTTATGTCACCTTAACATTTTATATTAATTTGTTTATACTGATAATTGCAAATATTTGCTAACATATGTAAACTTGTTTAATGACTCTATTTGGGAAATCCATACTGGATTTCACCTGTCTATATACCCATTTGCTATATTTTGTCCTGTATCTCATCATAGTAATTAGCCATATTCTACAGGCTTTGGTGATACCAGGGAGTTAAATTATCTTCAAAATGATATTCTATTCGTGAATGGATACTGTCTGAAAGCATACTGAATTTTATTATCTCTGAAACTTCTTGGGATAGAGAGAAATATTTTGTATTTTTCTTCGTTCTTGCCACATATAATTTTCTGAATCCATTGTTTTTATAGCATGGCATTTAAATATGAATATTTTAGAAGTTGATTGCAAAGATCATAAATGTGATAGCCGTGAAAAGCACACCGAAGCCAGTTATATCTTTTTAATCAAAGACAGAATCTGAAGAAAATACTTTCTTCTTGTTCTCCTCCTCATGATAATCCACGCATATTTATTACTACCTACAGGCACTGTACTAATATCTGTATACCCTTTTTATTCATTCAGCGAAGGGTTTCCAAATTCCCCTATTCCATGAAGCTTTAATAGAAGTAATCGTCGTGATCACCCTTTAAACTCATAGAGTGCTTTATAGTTCACAAAATGTTTTCACATACATCATCCCATTAGTGCCTCCCAATGACCCTGGACTTAGGAGGGGAATTTATTATTATTCTCATTTCATAGAGGAGGAAATTCAAGCTAAGAGGATTTAAGTGGCTCCTCAAATCACAGGGTTAGAAAGTGGTATGCTTGGGTCCTGAATCTATCTAAAAACTCCTAGCATAGTAGTCATTCCATAGGGTGGTTTTATTTTATAAATTCCTGACAGGTACAATCACGCCAAATTTATTATTAACAATAGGTGTTGAAATGTTGAATGACTCAGATAAGTGCATTAACTTTTGAGCGGCTCAGATTAAGTGTGAAAGAAATTACGACTATTGAAACTAAGAGTTTATGTTTATTCTACCTGCAACTATTAATGAAACAATAAAAATATGTATGCAAGTCTCATTAATGGAATATATTCCTGGCAGTTATTTCCACTTGGGTTTATGATCCAACTTACTCAACAAGTAGTAAGGGAAGCACCTCTGGTTTCAGCTCAAAATGTGTTTAGTATTAGGGGAACTGGTATGCTTATTATCCGAAACTGGGGAGCGTCCAGTTAGAATCCAATCCAGGGCTTGATTGATTGCTTCACCTATACTAAGCAGTCATTTTTACAAAGATGTGCTTGCCATTAACTGCTTTGAGAGATCTGAGGGCCAGGCAAAGTCAGGCACCCAGTGGAGACAGGGGCGTTTGTGCAGCCCACCCTTGCTGACACCTGGCCTTTGTTCCAGTGTTGGATGTCTCTGTAACCTGACTGCCTGAGAGTGCGATTTAATTTTCTAGTAAGGATCACTGACCCATAGGACATTGATCTTGTTGCTACAGGATTCCTACTTGTTGGGTTGTAAAGAATTTTATTCTAGGGGTAGGCCCAGTGGCATAGTGATTAGGTTCTCGGGTTCACATCCTGGCGTGGACCTACACACCATCAAGCCATGCTGAGGAGGCATCCCCCATATAAAATGGAGGAAGATTGGCACAGATGTTAGCTCAGGGACAATCTTCCTCAAGCAAAAAAAAAAAACGTAGCTCCAAACAGCTTCACTGGAGATTCAGACTTGAGAAACCACTTTCTGAGCAGATGAATGTTTAAAAAAGAATTTTACCCTAATGCGCACATTTTAGGTATTAAGCAAATATTCGTTAAAAAACAAATTAAATACATACTTTCATAATTGAAAACTTTCAAAAACCGAACGAAAATGTGGTTCACATATCCCCGGGGCCGAGCCTGTTGTTTTCTTTATCAGAATTTCCTTGGAGTTGAAGTATCTGTTAAGCACGAGCTCGAGTACCCTTCATATTTGGGGTTCCTGCGTCCTGATCAGTGGTGGGAAAGCACCTGCAGTGTGGTGCCAGGGCTGTGATGACAGTGTGGTGCCAGGGCTCCCTGTGGGGCTCTGGAGGAGCCATGTTTTGTGGGAGTTTGAGGGGGTGAATTCTGGTCTCCGAAGCACCTGAGTCAGCCAATGGCTTTGATCATTTACCCAGGAGAGAGTGATTGAGTGGGAAGCACCAAGGTTAATTTGTTGATTCAAATTATAATTTTGCATTTACATTTTCAAAGTACTTTATGATTGTTAATGAGCTATTCCTCAAAGTGGGCCTGGGAGGAAGGTCAGCACCGTAGTCCCCCTCGCACAAATGAGAAAAGGACACAGGAGATGTTAAGAGACTCGCTGAAGGTCACACAGCAAGTTCACTGAGGAGGCTTGATTGCACTTGAGAAACTGGCTGTCTACAGCTGGACTCAGGGTCATGGAGGAGCGTCCCCACGGGAAAGTCACTCCTCCCAGGGCTCTTTTGCCTAAATGTGGGTCGATGTGAGTCTGAGATCTTCTAATGGAATAAGTGTAAACATCCCCACTCCTGAAGGATGTCAAGTAAATGTGGCGCTGATGGCCAGAAAAATAAACGCGCTACTCAGCCCTGTCCTCATGATTGTGGACATTCTGCTCACAGAGATAGTTTCCAGGGCCCCAGGGTCTTTGCACTTGCTCTCCAACAAGTCTCTCAGGAAAACTGTGCCTACAAGCCCGCTCCTTGAGATCAGCTCGTGTTCATATTAATTCCCCTTTTAGATTCTTATTTAATTAAAATAAACAGAATACCATAAACATTTTTTTCTTGTTACAAGGAAATGAAGCAACTGTTCATCTCTATTCAGTGCTTATGGGAGACACAGACCTTCAAAAGCTCTTTGAGTCATGGCGCTAAGGATATTTCTTCCTCTGAGCTCCCTGAGCCACTGTGCAGACCTTTATTTTTACATTTAAAGCATTTTAACATACTTTCTCTGCCACTTTCTGGGAAAATTTTCACTACTTTGTGTCTCTAAGATCTTGTACCATACCTGTCTAACCATAGGTACTTACTATTAAAATGCTCATTAATAAAAGAATAAATTTAGATCACTGTTTTTTTTGTTTTACAAGTGGACCAATTTTTTGCTTCTTTCCAGGAAAGAGTAATGAAGTAGAGTGAGAAAGAGGGAAAGAAGAGAAAGGGAAAAAGGAGTTGAAGTACAGAGGACTAGTGCCACCATGCTATCTGAAAGTTTTATATATACTATCTTACATAACCTGATTTGTTGTTAGTGCCATTCAGTCAATTCCAACTCCTAGCGACTCTGTGCACAGCACAGCTGAACCCCGGCCGATCGTTTTGCACCATCCTCTCATCTTCCGGTGCTGTATCAGACAATGCTCGACTGCTGTTCATAGGGTTTTCATGGCCAGTTTTTTCGGAAGTGGTCAGCTCCTTCTTCCTAGTCTCTTAGTCTGGAAGCTCCACTGAAACCTGTCCATCATGGGTGACCCTGCTGGTATTTGAAATACCAGTGGCATAGCTTTCAGCATCACAGCAACACACAATGGCTACAGTATGACAACTGACAGACAGGTGGTGTGGTTCCCTGACCCGGAAACTAACCCGGGCCGTGGTGGTGAGAGCTCTGAATCTTACCCACTAGACCACCAGGAGACCACCACATAATCTCATATGCTCTGAGGAATAACTGCGTTTTGTAGATCAACAAGTAAAAAGAGGCAGACGGAAAGGAAATAGGTAGATGGAGACTATACTGGTTGCACCAGGTACATATATGTCTAGCATCTGTAGTTTTAATATTAATAAAACAAGGTTAGCATAATGTTGAAAAAATCATCTTTCCCCCAGCCAAATTCTGAGAAGGCCAATGCTAATATGAGAATTACCTAGAAATTGTGTAACTGCTGGTTTCAATGGACTTGGTCTAAAAACTGTGGATGAATCAATATTCCACTTTTTCTCCTTTCTAAGAGATTCCCAGATTTCTCAGTGTGGTTTTTATTACTAGAGTGTGGGGTGAGGAATGTCATCCCAGTTCCTGGCCAGCACATCACCGGTTTTCTATTTTTCATTTATCATAGCCCAACCCTACAGCCTATACTGGCAACATTGAGATATCTGTTCTTGGAATTTTCTGACGGGAGTTTTAGTCACAGTTCCACAGCAGAGGTACTTCAAGAGAAAGACTTTTGGCAACTGAGGAGTTGAGCAGATGCCTCATGAACTGAGGCTGTGTATTATGTGGTAGCAGTGATGTATCGGCCACTACATGGGGATAGGAGTCAGGGATCTTAGTTCTGCATCTGTATCTGCCACTTACTAGCTATGCTGAGCAAGTTTCTGAACTTCTTTGTGCTTCAGTTTCTTCACTTATAAAATAGGGATGATATTATTTACATTAGAGAAGTTATGAGGGCTGAAAGATAAAATATTAAAAATAATCATTGAATTGAGGGGATGGTGAAAAAAACAAAGGAAAGGAAAATTTTTCTTTAGAGAAAAATGTTAACTAGTAAATGTGGAAGGAATGATAACATCAGAAAGTCACCATTTTATAGTCCCTAATGTCATGTGAGGATGATCAGTGGATGCTAAAGCCATTGGGTGAAAGGATTTTGAGGAGGAGGACATTCATGGTTCTAATAGAAACAGGAAAAATACAAGTTTACAATGGAGAGGTCATATGATCACCACCTTCACCAAATGGTCAAGCTTAGTAGGACTTCCAGACAGACCATCTGATGTTTATGCTACTACATACCTACATAGTAAACTGTGAGGTACTGGGACCGCCTATGAACTATTCTGGCCAAAAATGTTTCATTTAAATATAATCAAGCCTCTAACTTAACTTCCAGTTTCAGGAAATACAGGAGATGGAGGTACAAGGTAAAGTGCACCATGAGAAAATAACCAGTTAAATCTAGAATGTGGAATATTCTATATAAGGCAAATGAACCTGATTCCTTAAAGAAGCTCAATATTATAAAAAAAAAAAAAAAGGCAGGGAGGGAGACTGTTCTGGATAAAAAGAGAATAAGGAGCTGTAACAACTCTATGAAGTATATAAAATAGCAACAACAATAGCGATGGCAAACGAGCTATAAGATGATATATATATAGACAGACAGATAGATAGATTTTTTGTCAAGGACTATTAGGAACATGTGACTATAAGTGGATCTAGATGATATTTATGGAATAATTTTTATTCCATAAAAATTCAAGAATAATTTTAAATTTTCCTGGGTATAAAATGATATTGTGGTATATTTGAGAATGTCCTTATGCATATATATATATATATACACGCACACACACAGAGAAAGATAAAGCAAATATGGAAAAATATTAACAATGGGTGAATCTAAGTGGAACGTATATGAGTGTTCATTGAGTTATTTTTTTCAAGTTATTGCTTTTGGAATTTTTCATAAGTTAGAAAAAACTAAAAAAAGAAAATATATGTAAGGTATCCACATTATAAATCTATGAAAAATATAAGCTATTTTTAAAGTATCAATAGTATCTATAATGTATCTATATTGGCACAGGAAATTGTTGACTAACTTGTGAGAAAGATAGGGAAAAAACTTATCCCAAAAGGAAATGAGATTCACATAAAAAAAAAAAGTTCAAAGACTGTCAAACACCTAGGAGATATATAAAAAATATTTTTCTTTTCTTCTTGAGTGAAAGTTTCATTAGATTTACAAATTGGTGTGTCGTCCTCCTGGCCTGAAAACTAATCTAGACAATGATGCTTTGGGGCAAACAGGAACTTACATTAACAGCATATTGCATTTATAAAGCATTCCTTATTTTCTTAATCTGATTGAATGCACAGTTGCTTAGATATCCCCACCAAAGACATCCAGTCATCTGACTGTATCACACATTAATTTTGGGAGGCAAATAAGCCAAGAATTTCTGTTTCCATATGTCGCTGAAGAAGCTTAGTCTATGATGATTCATGGATTACAAATGTGGAACAAGAATCAATCAGTACTCCCTGCTCATTTAGAGGGAATGGGGGAAAATTTTATATCAGACTAACTTGACAAAGGTACCCTGGAAAAGTAATCCAATCTTCTATACTATTATTAAGATATTTTGAAATTGTTTATGCCTACAATTGTGAAAAGGCAGCTTGGGTTTAAAAGTTATTAGTTATGATGTCCTAATAGACCATGTTATTATGACATCGCTCCATTAAAGTTGACATATGGCCTCTCTAATTATGAACATGCAATAGACTATACACTTACAGCAGGAAGCTAGATATTTTCTCCACTGGAAATAAAGAAAAGGAAGAATTGAGAACATTTGTGTCACAAATATTTAAGTAAAAATCCAAATGTTTATTAATTTTTTTGCTACCATTTATTGAAAAACTAAAGGGTTGGCAATATTTTAAAAATTGAATTAGATAATTCTACTACAGGGTTTTGCTAAATATTGATTTTATTTATCTGTATTTCTTTCTTTAGTTTCTCTCCTTTCTTATTTCTTGGTTTCCTTTCCATTAGTTTTGTGCAATGCAGGAAAAAATGTGTTGTAGATATGTCTATGGAATAAAGTTTTATGTTTTCTGTATTAAGTTTTTAGAAGTGATAAGTGAAATATAAATATACTTAAAATAGACAACTAAACAAATCTAAAATAATCGCTATTTGCACAGATTTCTTGTATTTTTTTCTGTATCCCTATCACTCAAAAGAATAAATTCCATTTTTCACTGGAACTTGCTAATTGGTGCTACTACAACACTTTTAGAAAATGATGAATCTAAGAATCAGAACTGCCTATAGCAAAAAGATTTCAAATAATTATCATCAGAAATGCCATCTTAAAAAATGAAGTGACCACATTTATCTAGAATCATCAGACATGAGCACTACCACACAGGTGAATTTTCCAGAAAAGCTTTTAAGTGGCCATTACTGATTTAAATAGAATGCTTTAAAAATCTTTTATTACTTGCTTTCAGATAAAAACTTAATATGCAGAATATAAGCTAATGTTCACTTAACGATTCAAGGTTATCATTATGAACAGGACGCCTTGGCCCCGCATCACACTTCATGGTTCAGAGACCGTCTTCACACACATACCTTCGCATTTGATCTTTACCACAGCTTTATGCCATAGGTGGGGTAGGTATCAATATTCCTGTTTTACAGAAGAGGATACTGAGGCTCAGTGTGGCTAAATGACTTCCCCAAGGATCTCTCATGAGTGACAGAACCAGAAAGCAAACGAAAGTCTTTTGGCTTCAAGCCTAGTGCTCCTTCCCATAAACAGCACTGCTGCGCTGGACCAGTGACTGCACAGCAGTGTTTACAAAGATAATGAAGTGGTAACGTGGACCATGTTTCCTTACTCTCAAAATCCTCAGACTCCTAAGGTTTTACGTTCTTGCATTTGCTTTTTATAGTTTTTACTGCACAGTGCCTGGCATATAATAAGCATTTAGCCATTGTTCCTGTGAATCTGTCAGCTGTCTGTTGTAGCATACCTGGCACTGGAGGCTTATCTTATTAAAATTCATTCATTCGTTCAACAAATACTTATTATGAATGCACTGGGTGCCAGGCCACCAGGCTAGATGTGGGGATGAATGCTGAGCCCTTAAAAAAGCTTAAAGTTTAGGAGCTTTCATCAGTCATGTTGTCACTCAAATGCCAGACTTCTTTTCCCCCTCAGACGAAGTTACTTTGAAGAAGATGGCAATGATTTTGTGTATTAGTAAGCTAGGGCTGCTGCAACAAAAGAACACCAGACTGGGTGGCTTGACAGCAGAAACTTATTTTCTTACAGTTCGAGAGGCTAGGAGTCCAAGATCAAGGTGTGGCCAGGTTTGGTTTCTTTGGAGGTCTGTCTCCTTGACTTGAAGATGGCCCCTTCTTGCTGCTTCTTCAGTGGCTGCCCTCTTTACATGTGTGTCCCTGGTGTTGCTCTGGTGTCCAAATTTCCTCTTTTATAAGGACACCTGTCCTATTGCATTAGGGCCCACCCATATGAACTCATATTACCCTAATTACCTCTTTAAAGACCCTATCTCCAAATGCAGTCACATTCCAAGGTCCTGGGGGTTAGGGTTTCAGCAGGTGAATTTTTTTTTAAGGGGAACACAATTCAGCTCAAAACACTATACTAATCACTTTCTGTGGAGAGCGTGTTATGTGTCAACATTTTCTAGGCATTTCCATTAATGCTAATCCTAACAACAGCCCTGCAAGTTCGGGTACAGTTGAAGACATGCTCAAGGTGACTAAGGAACTCGTGTGAACTCATATGTGGCAGTGTCTTGACTTGAGCCCAGCCCGTCTGACTTGACATTCTTTGATGTCTACTTTATGGTGGAGAAGTCTTTTCTTAGTCTGGTTCTTGCCTGTCTGTATAACTGAGCTCCTAGGGCGTACGACCTACAGGTAAGTGTTATACTGCGGAATAGCAGGCTATTAGTATATACTTACTTAAATCGCCAATCTCACTTTTTTTTTGTTTTACTTCTGGCAGAATACTTTTTTTCAATCAGCGAGTGTTGCATGCATGCTTGCCATGTGCCCAATACGTTATATGGTCTTTCAAAGGCAATGACAGCTGCAGATCCGCTGGTTTCCTACACTAAGCATTGCTTACTTCATAGGACCTCTGCCTTTAGGTTTTTTCTTACTGCAATGATGATTGAAACAATCCTTTAAAATCTATATTCTTATCTGCATCCCTGTGGTCCAGGAAAAGCAAAGCAAAGCAAATGTGGGAAGGATCAATCAATGTTTCTGGAATGAATTATGATCATGTTAGGTAGATTTCAAAGTTTATTTTAGTTAGCAGTGCATATTCTCTTGCCGTGTTTTGTAAGATGTATTTGTGGAATTGTCTAGAACCTCAGCATACATTATAATAGTTTAGTCACTAGACATGTGGTTTTAAACCCAAAAGATGGAGATTTCATTGGAATGTGGAAGAGAAAAGTAAATTCAGCTCAATTAGTAAATATTATTTGAGCACATTCCATGTACTAGGAATTATACAAAGCACTGGGGGTACAAAGATAAATAAGACATATTTCCTGGCCTCACTAGTTCAATCCCTCATTATCTTTTCCTTAGACTATTGCACTAGTCTCTTGACTAGACTCCCCCTCCAGTCTTTCTCCTCTTTAAGCCTCTGCCACACTGCAGCACAGCAGCCTGTCCCACATGTAAATCTAAACTGCAGAAAGTCCACATTCTTTAGCCTCATGGCCAAGATCGTCAAGACTCTGCCTCCTTCTCTTTGTCACCAATCATTTTTCGCCTTGACATTTATGCAGGACATTTTTCTTGTTTCTTTTCTGTAACACTGGACCTCATCTCAGTTATCAGATGCCATAGAATCATTCACACATTTTTCTCAGTCTAATATTACTATCAGATACACTCCTATTTTAAAAATTATCTTGGACTCTGACTATGAATAACCATAGTATTTAACACACAGAAATATCTGATGACTAACTTTGGTTGACTTGTGCCACCTCAGTTCATACCATAAATTCAGGCAATAAAGAAATATTTTGGACAAACTATTCAGTCTATGATGTGAGCAGAGATAACTTGAAATGTTTATTTTATACTCCATAATGCAAATATAACCTAGTTAAATTATCTAAGATTAAAAAATCAATAAACATTTTGAATTCAGGGAGAACGTTAATACATCATTTTATGTTGTTGGATAATGTGAAATCTAATATGCTTTGCCATTTCCAGGAATCCCTCCGTGGGCTCCACTGAAGGAGCCTGGTTATTCTAGTCTGATGGGCGGGCCTCAAGCAGTATTGTAGTTGGCTAGGGGCCAGTTATATTTCCTTAAATATTCTCCACTCTTCAAAAGCGTTTCTCCAATGAGCTGCACAGTAAGTAGAGACTAGTTGTCCATCATCCTAAGAGAAGCTGTCTTCACAAGGAACACTTTAGATTTTCCTCTCTCTTCCCTCTTCCTATCTGGATATTGATTTGTATATTACTGGACTTTAATAATTAGAGGCTTAGAGAGAGTTGCACTTCTCTGGTAACTAGCTAGACATTTTCTTAATTGTTATTAGCAAATCATCTAAGTACACATAAAACACTACAGTAAAACCTCAATAACCTCAATAATGTTCAGGGAATGGTTAATTGACTTGATCTGTGGGTAAAATAGAAATCCCTGCTCCCTGAAAAAATATCCCTGGTTTAGCATTATGTTTAAAATATTTTGTATAACTTTTCTATTTATCATTAATATAATAAATTTATAGTTGATATATATAATACTTACACATAACCTATAATATAATATAAGAAACATAATAGACTTGTCTATTCAGGATCTTTGTTCAAACAGCCTAAACATAAATTTATTTATTTTTTTGCTTAGGAAGATTTGCCCTGAGCTAACATCCATGCCAATGTTCCTCTATTTTTCGGTATGTGGGCTGCCAGCACAGCATGGCTGCTCCCAGAGCAGTGTAGGTCTGCACCTGGGAAACAAACCTGGGCTGCCAAAGTGGAGCATGCAGAACTTAATCACTAGGCCACTGGGGCTGGCCCTAAACATAAATTCTTAGTCAGTTCTTATGGGCTGACTGAATGAATGAATGAGTGAAACACTGAGGTAATAATACGCCTAATTTTGTACTGCTCTGAGAACACAGTGTAGACATATTTTAATTTGTTTCTAAAGTTAAATCCCTGTTATGATTTGGTTTGCTCTTTCTCATATAAGTGGATATCAAGACTGAGTCATCAGTAATTTGGGTTTAGATGTCAGTGTCTGAGATTAGAGATTGGAATCATAATGGTTTGAATTACAGCTTTGCCACATACTGTATAAGCCTGGATAAATTACTTAACCTCTCTGAGCCTTCATTTACTTGTTGTTAAAATGGGGATAAAAATGGGGCCCACCCACAGGGTTTTTGTAAAGATTAAATGAAGTAAGGTAATTAGAGGTCATAACTGGACACTGTCAATAAACGCCAGCCCTCGTTATCATCCTGCACAACGACGTTGATGGTGGAATTTAGTGGGTTTAGTCTGCCCCTGTTTTGTTTCCTTCTCTGTTGAATGCTGACTGGGATCCTGCTAAAGGTTACCAGCTACCAGTGCTCCTTTCTCCTCCGCCAGACCCAGTGAGCTTCGGAGCTCCTCCCACCGCATCCCGCACTTCCTCTAGAAAAGGGATGTTGATTCGAGAGACCTGCTTGATTTAAACAATTCTAGTAGCTCGGGAACTTGACAGTAAGTAGATCTCCAGGTGGCTTTTGATAGTATCTTGCTCATAATTAATTCTTTAGGATTTGGAAACTACTTTTTATATCCTCAGTTTCTTCCCTCCAGATTAAATCATCCAATTTCTCAGCAGCTCTGTTGTTAATTTCCCACTTGTGCTGCCCTTCCCTCCCTCAAGTTCACTCTCCAGCTATACATACTGGAATCCGACATATCTGAGTCACTTCTGTGTTAGGGAGGACCTCTTGGACTGTCCGTAAACGCAGTGCTTTAAATGAGGCTAAGTATAAAATAGACTAAATCATGAGTAAGGAAAAAAAAAAAAGAAGTTGAACATATAACCAGCGACACATTTCCTTAGGCTGTTCTTAGTATGCCACATCCATCAAAGCTTGGACACAGAGAGGACTGGCCAGGATGCCTGGCTCTCCTAGTTACTGGGAGCACTTTGTGCCTCTTCGGTGATCAGAGAGGAAAAAACCTTGGCTTACCTTCTATCCTCACTCTTTCACGCCACTGGGATCAGATTCTGGCCCAGTAGGATTTTGCTTATTCCAGTTTCCTGATGTATTTGAGGAATGGCAGTAGAATAAGCATGACATCCATAAAAGTGAATTTTGGAATAAAAAAAGACTAGGGTGTGAATATTAACTCCTACATATTAGTTTCCATTTCCTCATCGTGAAACATGGGTAACAACAGCACTTGCCTCATAGGACTGTGAGAATTAAATAAAACAATGCCTAGGCACTCGAATCAGTCCATCCCTCCATCCATCCATCTGTCTATCCCTCTATTTATCCAATCAATATTTCTGACAGTTTCCTTTCACCTGGCCTTGCATTTCTGTAATTAAAATCCAAAAGTCTGGTTAGAGAAATGAAGCTTCTGACTCTGGGAGAAGGAGCAATGTTCTAACCAGAATCTCTGCACTTCTGCTGTGCCCTATGTCTCTGACGGCCCTGGGCAGGGTTGACCAGGTTTCCTAGTTTTATTCACAGGAATTGAAAGTTTCCTGCGTTATCAAAAATACTCCCTCCCGAAAACCATCATCCACAGGAGGCCAAAGGATGGAAGTATAATTGAACGGTACATCAGCAGACCTTCTGCTGTTCATCCAGAGGGGTGAGACTGGGGAACCAAGCACGTGACCCCTTAGTGAGTTGATAATCCTGGGGGAGGAGCTGTGCAAAAGCATTAAGCTTTTAGACAAATCTGGCTCCAGGCAAAAATACGAATCTGACTGAGATTGTCTTCTGCCTGCTGGCCTTTGAGCCCGGGATCCTTCCTCCTCCCACAGTGTCCAGTCTTCCCGCCAGCCCTCACAAAGTGCTGCCTGTTATCCTTTGTGGTGCCCAGAAGAAACTAAAAATGCTTCTCTTCCTAGGTGCTGTGCATTTTAAAATAGGCATTAAAGCCATAAGTTAAAGGAAATTTCAGCTTGGAGACGGTTGGCTGAGCAGGAACGCCTCTCCCCCAGACCTGCTTGAAGTCTAACCTTTCGATACAGAGAGAAAAGCTAAATTGTCAAAGAAGCTAGGACAAGTAGGACAAGGAGGACGGTCTGCTCTTTTCCCCTTCCCTCCACTCTTGCATCTCCTGTGGCATGGCACATTGAAGCCTGAGCTAGAATTTACATGTTGTTCCCTCCCTTTGGGGCTCAGTCACCACTTTCCAAAGGGTGGTGGCTGCGACCCCTGGCCCTCCTGGGCCTACACTTCTACCTTTTTTGAGAAGACAGAAATGGAAGAACAGAATGACTGCGGCTCCTGCCACCTCTGCATGGCTCTCTGTGCAAAATACTGCCAGAACCATCGTTAAATAGATCACCCTGGAGAACATTTACCTTTTCTTCTACATCTGAGACAAATCATTTCATGAAATTCTATCACTAAAACATTTTACAAGATGTACCAAATTCCAATGAGATCATTCAAGAACTTCCACTTCTACTCTCAAACCATCCCTCCTCTGTGTTGGGAAGAAGAGCAAGACAATATTTGGTTGTATTTCTGATAGAAAGGACAAACCAAAAGGCCAATAGCCATAGATTTTATATTCCCCTCACTGTGCCAGGTAATGTCAATGTGTGATGGTGACTTCCCCGTAAACAAATTTGATTAGAGCAAACTATTAGTAAAAAGAAAAAAGTCTGAGAAAAGGACATCTTTATATGACAACTCACTTGTGGTTTGGAAGCGTGCTTTAAATGGTAGGATCACAGTAATTTAGCTGAAGTGTAATAATTGGGTTCCAAGTGTTATGATTGATACATTTCATTGAAAATAGCACCCTGAGGTTTTTCCAAATTAAAGATGAAATCTAAATAAACCTTAAATAACCCATGTGGAAATACTTTATTGTAGTTAATAACAAGCAAAAATATGCTTATTTTTTCTGTAGACTCGTTCCAACAGATTATACCTATTGTTATTTCCATTTGAAAGGCATCACACTTGTTTTATGTAAAAATAATAGCATTCCTAACTAGTAATAGCAAATAAGAGAGACATTTATGGACATTCATACATCATTCATAAATGACCCTTATGAATAAAGTGTTATGATGATTTCCATTAGCATAAGTTCCACAATTATGGCCTGCATAAGAGATACATTTTTCTTTCTTGACTGCACATATAAAAAGCTGTCATTTACTTTGTTGATATTTTATCCATAATACTTCAGTGTATTTCTATGCTGCTAAATGACTATAAACCTAAATATATAGACATGGGTATACCTTATGGGTTTGTGGAAATCCACAGGGCCCTTAAGAACGTACCTCATCTGGACCCAGGGTGCATGACCATGTATACCCCTTGAACAACGAAGTTTAGAATGAGATCAGGCTTCCAAGTCTGGCTTGGACAAACTACTAGGAAATTAAAGCCTCTGATGGGGACCTTGATCTTGTTTTTCCCTTCCCTGACATCTCTCAATCCAGGATCTTGGGTACTAGTTTCCCCCTTTGTAAGCATGACCAACTTTGGAGTAAGTTACTTACTCCAACTTCTGATGAAAAAGACAAACCAAAGATGAGTAACTGGGTTTTCTATTCCCTCACTGTACTGGGTAATGTCAATGTGTGATGGTGGTGATCTCCCTTTAAATACATTTGATTAAAGTAGATTATCAGTTAAAAAAAAAACAGAGTCTGTGAAAAGGACAACTTTTTATGACAACTTACTTTTGGTTTTGAAGTGTTCTTTAAATGGTAAGATCATAGTAAGTAATTTAGCTGAAGTGTAGTAATTGGGTTCCACGTGTTATGATTGATATATTTCATTGAAAATAGCACCCTGAGGTTTTTCTGAATTAAAGATGAAATTTAAATAATGCTTAAACACTCTAACCTTGGAGTCATTAAGGAGGTGTCTTCCCTTGATGATCTAGGGAGAGAAGCATCCCTCTGTGATAGGCATGCAAAACAGAAGCAATCATTATTCAGCTCCTGCTTTGTGACAGGCACTGTATACCTGTTATCTTGCTGATTCCTCATAACCACCCTATGTGGAAGTACATTCTAATGATGTACCTATGAGGTATGTCTTGTTATACTTTTTTTCTAGATGAGGAAACCAGAGGTCAAAGAAGGACATAAATTTCCCAAGACTACACAGAGCATGGCAGAAAGGGTTTGACTCAGACCTGTGCTTGTCCCACCATACACATCCCCTGACCCTATGGCTCTGCCTAAGAACAAGGTACCAGGTCTCTCAAGCTCTCCCTATTAACTCTCTGAAGACATGGAACTACTTTGAACAGAAGTGTACTTTATGTAGGACATTATCATTAATTTAGCCCTAGAATGCCAGGAGACTGGCCGGGCTATGAATGAGAAAACTTGACCCAAGGACAATGGCAGTAAGGAAGTTATAGTGGAGCGTGTCCTCCAGCTATTGATTTACCATATACTGCTATTTCTTGTCATAGTCCTGCATCTTTTTAGCTAGGCCATTTAGAGTGGGCAGGATGTTCTAACTGTGGCAGGGGTCATTATCATTAGCTGCTGCCATGGCTTCCTTTCTGGACTTGCCAACATTCTTGAGAGGAGAGGAGTGAGCTGGCTATGATGCCCCTGCCCCATTTCTCTCGGTGGCTTTCTTATACTCCTTCTTTCCTCATAGTGACTGGAAGCATTTGGGCAACAAAAATAGCTCCTCCATAAAAAAAAACGTTGGAGAATCCTCTTCTTGGGAGTGCATATAAAACTGAGGATTGAGGGATTTTTAGAAGTGGGAGGTGAACATCTGCTCCACCCTCAATCTTTTTACGGAGGACACACATTTGTTGTGATCAAGAGTCAGCCAGACCTGGGTTTCAGCCTCTTTGACTCTACCACTTACTAGATATGCAACTTCAGGCAAATTATTTATCTTTCTGTGCCCTCAGTTTCTCATCTGCAAAATGGGAATAATAATGGTACCTGCCTTATAAGGTTCTTGTGAAGATTAAATGAGATGATCTCTGGTTCGAAAAAACTTCCAATAAATGGTACTCCCACTATTATTATTATTATTATTATTATTTATTAGTCCAACTAAGATCATATAGCTAGTATGTAGCACTTCTGGCACTGGTGCCAGAACCCTGGCCTCCTTACACAGACCAATTCTTTTTCCTCTCTATTTCAACCGAAGACAGATTTATACCTTTGATATCAACTTTTAATGTCAATCCATAAAACATTCATAGCTGACCAAGAAAAACAGGCTAGAAGCATTATATTAATTTTGGTTTTATTAAATAACTCTAGTTTTTTGCTTTTGGAATAGGCTGTGTTTGCCAGTTTACTGTGGATTATATCAGCATTCAGTGAATTCTAACAAATGTCTGTTGTTGCATATATTACCAGCCATTAAAAAAAAGAATCGGTTTTTCATTTTATTCTCCATTTTCATGCACCATGTCAACTTGATCCACGACATAATTCTTTAAGAGTTTGTCACCCCCAAATTGTGTTTTTCCCTTTGAGAACAAGAGCAAGTCAGATAATGGCCTGTTCTGGTGAAAGCAATTGGAGCATATGAGTACTGATGTTGTAATTTGCAGTAGGAAAGGCTTGCTTATATTTACAAAATAAATCCTAATTTTACAAATAATCTATCCTTGAATATTTTTTTTGAGATTATCAGCCTTAACCTTAAAATTAATTCCAAGGAAATTGTAGTTTTTAATGAGAGTAATTTTTTCTCCATGAGATTTATTGATGAATAAAATAAGGTTATGAACAAAGAATCACTATTTTCCCCAGAAAATATAATGGTAACATACTTCTTTAATCTCTTCGAAAAAACCTTTAAGACTAATGAAACAGGAATCAGAATAAAATTTTAAGGTTAACTATGTTTATATGCATGAGCGATTATTGTATAAGGATATTAATAATAAATTACAGAGATTTATAAATAAGTTATCTATGGTAAACTAAACTAGGACTTCTAATTTCCTCTTTTACTTTGCATACATTGAGCTATTATTTAACTATAAGCTACTTAGCAATTAACTACAGATGTTTTTGCAATTTTATGGATCTCCTCTGGAGATAAGCAAAACCAGATATCTGTTGTGGAAGATATTAACTCTATAGCTTTTATTTTATAACTGACAATTCTTTAGGGATTGCTCAGTTGTTTGTTAAAAATTTCTTTAGGAATATCTGTTTATGACAAGCAGACATATCATAATTACATTCAAATACTTAAATTGAGTAGTGTGAAAATCTTTATTTTTAACAGATAAAGGCCGACTGCATGTAAATCACGTGAGACCTTCAAATAGTTTTCAAAAACCATCAGACCTGAAAAAGACCATTTACTTCGCATAATTGAAATTGAACTGCTTTCGTTAACCTGAGCCTCTCTTTTCCTGGCTTGTTCTGATCTCAGCATCCCAAAGAGCATGCAAGACCCATCTGCCTCTAGCATATCCTGTTAAACCGGGATTTTATGAAAATATCTACAGAGATGGAAAATATAAAATACTGTAATTATTTAAGTCCAACAATCTGATACTGACTAGGATTACTCTGACTTACATTAGTCATATTGTGCAGAGGGACCAATATTTACTGTTACACTTGGATTCCTTTATGAGATAGAGGGTTGCTAATTTTGTAGTAAATTGAGTGTGTCAAAGACTTGGCTGGGGGCCAGCGTCCAGACAAGCACAGAAAATGTGCTCTTACTGCAGGTGAGAGGAGACTAGACAAACTTGCACTGTTTGTCACCTCTGTGATAATTAATTTCAACCATATTATCTGAATTAAAAAATGACATTTATTCCCTGGACTGGTTTCCTGGAACTTTCCAATTTTCCTACGGTATTTTGGAAAAAGCTTGGCTAAAATAGGAACAAATCATTAAGATTTGGATGTGTACATGATGTACATACTCATATAAAAGATGACACCTTTAAAACATGATTTTTAAACAACATTAGTAGAACAGAACATGTATATGCGGATGCACCGTAACTCCCTGGCACAGCTGGAGTGCCATGGGATGAAAAGTAAAAAGAGCGGACTATTAGCAGACCTTTCGGGCTGGCGCTCTGCCTCTCCCTTCCTCACAGAAACCCGTGTCGGCTCGTTTGCTGATAGCTGTGATTGACTGTTGGGTCGTATTATTCCCTGCTGTTCCCCCTCCCTCACTTCTGGGGATATCAACAGCGGGAATCGTCAGTCAGGGCTCAATTGATTATCCTCAAAATTTGCTCTTGCTATTGACGATAATGGGGAAAAAAAAATCGTGCCTCTAAATTATTCAGAATGAAAATATACACAGAAGAAATCGATAAGGCACATCTGATATTAAAGACAAATTAAAACAGGCAGGAGAAGGGGCCTGGCGGCAGCCACCACATACAAAGAAGAAGGCGTTTTGGAGATAAAGGAAAAGTGTTTTTGCTTTCCTGAAAAAGATGTTATAGCTGTCAAAGCTTTTCAAAATTAATAGCTTTATTAATGGAGGTATTAGGGCTTCCTGGCCAGATAGTTCCTTAGAACAGTTGGAATTGTACTTGAGAGGCCAGCTCTGTAATTTCTTCCTAATATGCCCTCAGTCTTTTTAACTTAACTGCAACATGCTCTGCTGGAGGGATAAAATGATGGAAAAATACTCAGGTGAAAACCAAGATACTAACATATAACTAGGGCCCAGCACTACGTCCTAATAGAATTTGACAGGAGTTAGAAATTAAACAAGTGAGCGGAAAATGTGCCCTTCCCACTCTCACGGTGTGAAAAGCACACCTACTTTGTGTTGTAGACAGAAAGAACCAGGCTCCCCGAGGCTGTTTCGAGCAGGTGGGGCGGAGGAGTGTAGGGCATCTTGGGGGCAGGAATGTCACCCAATTTAACCTGGATTTCCTAGGAGAGAGGAATCTATTCAGACTTATTGCAATGGCATTGAAGTGGACAACTTGCAATTACCTGGAAATTTGCTTCCTTTGGTGAGCGCCATAGAACTTCAAATCCCTCTTTCCCATTTTTCCTTCATTAACAGGTGTTAGTGCAAATTATTAAAAATAATTCTTTTGCTTCTCCATCTCACCCTGTCTGTGAGGTTTAGTCTTGGCTATTCATCTGTTCTCTGCAGGAGACAAATTTAACCACTAGCCCAGGAAACTTGAGACAAACGCTTCTCCCCGTGCCCACCCCCGAAAGGGTCAGGAACCAGCTTGAAGAGCAAGAAGCTTTATTAGGGAGGCAGTAACAATCTCCCTTGACTCTTGGTTGAAATGTCACTCAATTAGGACTCTTCCCCTGGACTACTGAGTAGAGAGAGACAATTCTCTGGGGGTGCTTCTCTTTTCCAACCCTACTTCTGAGGGAAGGCCTGCTAGTTGGTGAAATATACGCTTCCTGTGAAATTAACTGGGGCACTTAATGTCACAGGCTAACGCTTGGTCCACTGAAGATACAACTTTTTCAATTTTTTTCTCAGCTCTCCTCTTGGATTTTCTATTCTTAAATAAAGTCACTGCTTTAAACACGTGTAGATTTCAAAAGTATACCATTAAATGCATCTATCTGTGAACTGTAACACAGTCAGGTCCAAGAGGGGAAAGTGCAGCATAATTTGACTTCTGCTTCGTAGCAGTTGAGATAGTTCTGAAGGAAAGTTGTTCAATCTTAGGGGTGTGAAGATTTTGGTAACGTTTTACGGTGATACTAAAACAATAGAAGTGGACTGTGCCATTGTCTCAGGAACTTTCCTTGGCATGGCCTGTTTTTCAATTCGAGTTACTGCTATTTATAATGTTTGGAAGAGAAAAGAGCAGAGCATCAGCCAGTTCTCCCCTGTACTCCCAGGGCTCAAGCTTTCTTCTTAGATGCATGCTAATCACTTTCCAGCATCTCACACGCTATCCCCTCTTCCTCCCACTCTCTACATGACTATTTCGCTCCTTTCCTCTCTCTTCAAAACTCCAACATTCCTGCACTTCTGCCTCCATCCTCACTGTCACCTGTGACCTTGCTTCTCCCTTCAGGGAGAAGTTTACAACAATCAGATAGTGTTTGCACATCCACCTGAATGCGGAGTCTGGACTCTTCCACCTGCCCTGTGCGGCTCCGGCTAGTGTTTCTACAGGCAAACTAGGTTGCATCCTCATTTTCCTCTTCAAGTACATTGCTTCTGTGATACTCTTTTCTTTCCTGTATCATCAGTTTTTATCTTTCTACCAGATGATTCCCATTGGCATACAGACATGGTGTTGTTTCTCCTAGCTTAAAAGATCAAGCAAACAAAAACTTTTTTTGACCCCACTTTGCCCTCAAGCTACCATCCGTTTTTTCCTTACGTTTTCTGGAAAACTCCATGAAAGAGTTGCCTATGCTACTCCCTCCAATCACCATCTTCCAGTGGGCTTTTTCTAACTTTTTATTTTGAAACAATTTTAGATTGACAGGAAAGTTGCAAAAACGGTACAGAGAATTCCCATACACCCTTCCCTTGGCTCTCATAATGTTAGCATCTTCCATAACCGTAGCACATTATCAAAACCAGGAACTGTCATTTACTCTTGAGCTCACTGTAATTGCGCTTTTTTTCTTGCCATCAAATAAAGTCACAGTGACCTTCACATCACTAAATCCAAAGGTGAGTTCTCAGACCTTATCTTAATGGATCTATCAATATCATTTCTTATGGTAGATAATTCCTCCCTCCTCAATACACTTTCTTCCCTTGGATTCCGGGTAACTACCACCACACTCTCCTTCTTATGCTTCATTCTCAACCTTGCCTCTTCTTGGTCCTCTTTGCTGGTTTCCCTTTATCTCTTTATCTTTTTGACCTCTTAATATTAGAATGCCCCAGAGCTGAATCCTTGGAGGACCTCTTCTTTTTCCCTACTGTTTGGACTCAGGTGACCTGTCAATTCTCACTGCTTTAAATATTATCTATACACTGACGACTTACACATTTGGTGTCTTCAATTTGGACTTTCCCTCCAAACTCTAGACTCATATATCCACTTGTCTACTTTTAACCTTCACTTGGATGTTTAGCAGGCATATCAAACATAGCATTTCCAAAATTGAGCTTCTGCTCTTCTCTCTCCCCACAAATTATTTCTCACACTGTAGTTCCTGTGTCAGTAAATGGCAACTTAATCTTTCCAATTGTTCAAGACAAAAAACTTAGAAACAGATGCTTCTCTTTCTCTCATATCTCACATCCAATCTCTCAGACAATTCTATTGGCTATACCTTCAAAATATATCTAGAATTCAGTCACCTTCTGTTCTTTTTTCTTTTAAAGATTGGCACCTAAGCTAACATCAGTTGCCAATCTTCTTTTTTTTTTTCCCCTTCTTCTTCTTCGTGCCAGAGCCTTCCAGTACCTAGTGGTATATTCTAGTTGCAGGTCCTTCTGGTTGTGTTCAGTCACTTTTTAATAACTTCTCTACCAGGATGTGGCCCAAGCGACTGTGATTTCTTCCTTAGGTTATTTCAATAGCTATCTCATTGGTCCCCTTCCTCCTGCCTTTGCCCCTCATCTATTCTCTACCTATAGTGATCTTATTAACGTATAAAACAGATCATGTAACTTCTCTGTTTAAAATGGCTCCCCCTCTCAATGCTTCTCCATCTGAAAGTAAAAACTAAAGTCCTGACAATGGCATGCAAGGCTCTACATGACCTCACCATCCTCTCCATTACCTGACTGGCCTCATCTCTTACTGCTCTCCACATGGCTCCCTTTGTTCCAGCCACACTGGCCTTCTCCTTGTGCTTTGAACATTCCAGCTTGTTTTTGCCTCAGGGCATTTGCATGTGCTGTTTCCTTTTCCTGAAATGCTTTTTCTTCTGATATCTCCTGACTTCACTCAAACGTCACTGCTCAGCGAGGCCTATTTTGATCCCCATATTTAAAATGACCTCTCGCCCTGTCCAAGTCTCCTTGTCCTCCTTCCTGTTTATTTATTTATTTATTTAAAATGTAACTTCTTTCTTTCTTTCTTTCTTTTTTTCTTTCTTTCTTTCTTTCTTTCTTCCTTCCTTTCTTCCTTCCTTCCTTCCTTCCTCCCTCCCTCCCTCCCTCCCTCCCTCCCTCCTTCCTTCCTTCCTTCCTTTCTTTCTTTTTGGTGAAGGGATTGGCCCTGAGCTAACATCTGTTGTCAATCTTCCTCTTTTTAAAATTTTTCTCCCCAAAGCCCCAGTACATAGTTGTATATCCTAGTCGTAGGTCATTCTAGTTCCTCTATGTGGGATGCTGCCACACCATGGCTTGATGAGCAGCGTGTAGGTCCTCACCCAGGATCCAAACCGGCAAACTCTGGGTTGTGGAAGCGGAGCACGAGAACTTAACCACAGAGCCCGCCCCTTGTTTGTTTTTTTAATTACACTAATAACCATCAAAGTACTATATATCTTATTTTACTGTTCTCTGTCTCTTTCTACTAGGATGCAAGTCCTACGACAACAGCAATTTTTGTTTTTCTCCTTGACTTTCATATCCCCAGTCCTTACACATTGCCTGTAACACAGTAGGTCCTCGAGAAATATTTGTTGAATGAATGCATAATCCTCCCATATCTCTATGAGACAGGCCAGGCGAGTATTATTGTTGCCATTTAATGGGAGAAGAATAAAGCATTTAGAAGTTAAATAACCTGTCCAGAGTAGATAAGAAGTCCGAAATGCCAGCCTCGTTCTCTCAATTCCAGGTGCTTGGGCATTGCACTGCATGTGGCATTTAATTCAGGAGAGGCCCTCTGTCTGAAGACCTTGCTGAACCTTGGTAGGCAAGGGTTATAAGAACTTTGGGCAGACCCATGGGCAGAGGAGTGCACTAAAGTTATTGGTGGTCAGCTGGTTAAATTCTTTGGATCCAAACTTCTTTTCACAAGAGAGGAATTCCAAGTAAGCTTTCACTGCAGGGTGACAAGAAGGAACATTAATCTGCCAGAGCAGCTGTTTGCTCTTATAAAATACATCAGTCTTCATAATAATAGAAAATCCAAGAGGCAGCTTTGCTGATTGAATTGAAAGTCAATGGGAATCAAGGAATTGTCCATGTTGAATTATTAAGTAACTGTTTCTAAATTAAGCCTTTTGGATGAGCAGCAAACTGGACTGCAGCTTGCACAAATGTGTATTTTCCTCACTTCCCTATTAGGAGAAGTTACATTAGATGTATGCCAGCACATCAATCAAAGACTCCAAAACAGGTGTGTGAAATGACCATCCATCAAATGGGATCTTTGGCCACTCCACAGCAGAGTGATTTGGAACTCATTCAATGGATAATGCACAGGAAAAGGGAGAGTCTGTGCAGAGCTATTAGTTGAATTCAAAAGAGCATGGAAAATACAAATTGATGCTGGAACGAAATCAGAAGATATACTCAGCAGTTTGCTTATTCTGATTTAGGCTGCCAATGTGAGATGTGGAAGAAATAATTCAGGCATGTGTGGAAAGGGCCTATATTTTTAAATAAACTTTTTGTTTTAGGATGCTTGTAGATTACAGAAAAATTGTAAAGATACTAGAGAGTTCCTTTATGCCCCATAGTGATCTCCCCATTATCAACACCCCACATTAGTATGGTACATTTGTCACAATGAGCCAATACTGATACCTTGTTACTTACTATACTTCATATTTTATTCTGATTTCCTTAGTTTTTAGCTAGTGCCCCTTTTCTATTCTAGGATCCCATCTAGGATACCATATTACATTTAGTTATCATGTCTCCTCAGGATCCTCTTGGCTGTGCCTATTTCTCAGATTTTCCTTGTTTTTGATGACCTTGACAGTTTTGAGGAGTACTGGTCAGGTGTTTTGTAGAATGTCCCTCAATTGGGATTTTTCTTGATTGACTGGAGTAATGTGTTTTTGGGAGGAAGACCGTAAGGGTGAAATGTCATTGTCATCATATATCAAGGGTACATATAATCAATATATTACTGTTGATGTTAACCTTGATCACTTGGCTGAGGGAATGTTTATCAGGTTTCTCAACTATAAATATAGGTGACTCTTTTTCCCCATTTCCGGGCTGTATTCTTTGGAAGGAAGTTTTTATGTGCAGCCTCCGTTTAAAAAATAGGAAGTTACACTCCACCTCCTCGAAGATAGAGTATCTACATAAATTATTTGGAATTTTTCTGCATAAGAGATTTGTCTTTTCTCCCCCATTTATTTATTTATTCAGTATGGACTTATAACTATTTATTTTATACTCTGAGCTGTAATCTAATACTACTTTATTTTTTTGCTCAAAATTTTTCACTCTTGGTCATTGGGAGCTCTTTCCATTGACTCCCATTTCCCTTTGGCATAATCCCCTCCTCCTCATAAATGTGCTTTTACAGATATATAGATAGATAGATAGATTTATTTATTTTTTTAACATTCCCTTACTTTCTCTCACTACAACTTCAGGCTCATCTTGCATATTTCCTGTCTTATTCCTGGTTCCCTTTATTGGAAAATGGTATTAGAAACTAAGATCTGGGTTCTAGGTATGCTCATTGCTACTGGGGTGTAGTTGATGCTAGACATTCTCAGTTGACAGAACAAGTTATATATACATAGTATACTGACCTATATATACGTGTGTGTGTATGTGTATTCTAACATATATATGTATGGAACTGTCTGTATCTCTATGTAAGCTAAGCATTTGCTTATATTGATGTATCTCATTCTAATCCATTATCACATGGATCATTCTAGTCTCCTCTTCTTGGTTATCTGTAAGCTTCCATTCAGACAGTAAGAATTTGGCTCTTACTATCCATCATTTACCTAATTGTTCAGTTTCAGTATACATGCACAGTGGTTTCAGAATTGTTAACCTATACCCTTCTGGGAAACAACTTTATCAACTGGAGTACAGTGCTTACATATAGTATTTTTTGCATTTAGTCTTACAGACATTACTCATTTTGAAAATTAGTTTAGCAGCTTTTTTCCCCCACCCCCTTGAGTGAAGTTATTTCAGACATTGGTAATACACTTAAGATTCCTTTGTCACCTTAGTATCTCATCCTGGAATCTTCCAACCTCCTAAATGATTTTTTTAAAAGTTGCATAATTAAGGTCCGTTCTTGGTACCATAAAGTTCTATGGGTTTTGACAAATGCGTAGTGTCACGAATTCATCATTATAATATCATACAGAATAGTTTCATTGCTCTAATACCTGAATAACTTCGCCAGTTCAATCCTCATCCTTTCCCCTCAACCCCTTGCAACGTTAATCTCTTTACCATCTCTATAGTTTTGCCCTCTCCGGAATGTCATATAATTGGAATCATATGGAATGTAGCCTGAAAGACTGCTTATTTCACTTCATAACATGCATTTAACATTCATCCACGTCTTTATGTGGCTTGATAGCTCATTAATTTTCCTACTTCTGAACCGTGTTCCATTGTGTGTATGTACCGCAATTTGTTTACCTATTAATCTATTGAAAGACCTCCTGCTTGCTTCCAGTTTGGGGTGATTATGACAAAAGCTGATATAAACATTTGTGTGCCGGTTTTTGTGTGGACATAAGTTTTCAAATCAGTTTAGTAAATACTTAGAAGTGTGATTGCTGGATCATATGTTAAGCCTATGCTTAGCTTTGTAAGAAACTGCCAGGCAATTTTCTAAAGTAGCTATACCAGTTTGCATTCCCACCAGCAAAGAATGAGAGTTCCTGTTGCATGGTATTCTCACCAGCAATTGGTGTTGTCAATTTTTTGGACTTTAGCCATCCTAAAAGGTGTGTAGTGGCATCTCGTTGTTTTAATCTGTATTTCCCTGATGATAAATGTTGTTGAGCATCTTCTCACATGCTTATTAGGAAAGCACTTCTTTTTAAGGATCCCCAAATCCCTTACCTGTTGTGGACTTGCTTTCCTGTGCTGGGAGTTTATCACTATTCAGTCTAAATGTCTAGAAGTTGAGAGAAGAAATGGAAATTTTCTCCCTTGCAATTTCAAAATGGCTGAAAATAGTTCTGATATTATTATAAAATGGATAACTGGGAGATGGCAATGTCCTTGCTGACAATGAAACTATTCTTTGCATAATTATTTGAAATGAAGTTATTTGTGTTTCAGATAATATTAATTAAAAATTTGTAGGTAAAGAGTATGAATTTTCAATGACCTCCGTCAAATGTTTTAAAAAACTGCTTCATCTCTGAATATCCTTTATCCTCTGATTAAAGGGCACTGGACAATTGCAAGGACCACCTCATAGACTTCAAATGCTTCTGGCTTTAATATTCTGTGCTAGATTCACAGAACTCTTTTACAGATGCTAAGCATTCAATCCTGAAGGCTCCACTTCATCATCAGGTAATTAGTATTTTCATTAACTTGCTTATTGTCAAGGAAAATGAGCCTTGATCATCTAATTTTTCCTCAATGAGTTGAATATTGTAATATATCTATAATTAATGTGCTTTATGCCACAAACGTGTAATGGAGTGGAAATCTGAGGCTGCTCCCAGCAGTCACTGTCAGTAAATGTTTGATGAATAAACAGAGACTTTCTAATGGGAAATGGTGGCGACTTTTATAAGCAGACACAATAAAGACTTTATTAACATACTTAAGAAGCATTCTGGGAAATAGAATTGAATGCATTATTACTGTAGGCTCCTTTTGTGAAAAGTAAATTTTACTGTCCCCATAACAAATGTTTACTTGTTTGATGCAAGTTGTAGTATCAGTATTTTATGGTGTATTCTACAACTTAATACAATGAAGCTTAAATTAGCTACGTATTCCTTATGGATTTGAGATCGTGGGGGAGAAAAGTACCAACAATTCTGTTAATCATTTGTAAACCTAGTTTACACGAAAGGGAAATAGTGCATCTATTTCAAGATCTTTAAGAGCCCAATGACAAATTTCAAAGTGTTTCTGCTAGTTGATAAATAGAAGTAAATGTGGGTGTGTATTTAGTTCTACATATGAAGAGTGAAGTTTTAAATGGTAGATCAAAAAAAAAAGGCAAATGGATTAAATTTTAGGATATATATCGGTGTGCAGAGTCCAGAGACATGTGGATTTCATCATATCAACGTACTTTTCTTTGCCTGTGGAAACCTATAGTGCCTTTGACGTAAGAACTACCCTTTCTTCATTGTTTGTTAAATAGAATTGGAAGGGCAGAAGGGAGCCTGTCTGTTGTTCTGCCTTCATTCTAGCAATGTGGCATCTGTAGTGGGAAGATCTTAAATGCTTTTCCCATGGTTTTATAGCCAGAAAGCGGCAGTCAGGGTTAGGTCAATTAGAACCCAATTGACCTAGCTTTTCTCATTGCACACTCTCTACCAGGTGTGGGTTTGTAAGTGGTGAACACTTCCATCATTGTCACTTGAACAGCTCTCACAAAGCTGTCCCTAATACCAGGGAAATGGCAGTCTACATCTTACATGGATATACAAGAGCCATTTCCAGGTCTGCCCTAGCTTGACCCAACCCTGGTTATAAGCTTTCTGCAAAGATGAAGGAAGAGATCAATTTGGGCAAAGAGCAGCATTGAGTAACATGGCTCCCATGGCAAGAAGAGAGCCAATCTGTCCTTTACATTGTACATAAAATGGGTCTCCTGAAATGAAAATTAGATGATGTCATAGTGGTTCAAAACCCAGTGGCTTCCCATTGTTCTTGGTTTAAAGATTAAACTTTTTACAAGACCTACAACCTCTGCTCATATCACTAGCATCATGTTGCAGCATTCCCCTGCCCTGCCTCCTGTGCACAGCCACAGGCCTTATTTCAGCTCCTCAGGTACATCACATTCCCTCTCCCCACAGGGCCTTTTCCTGTGCTGTTCTTCAACCATGCCCTACTCAGATTCCAGATTTGAGTTCAAATATCTCTTTCTTGGGAAAGCTTTCTCTAGAACAACTTCTTTTCTTCTATGGATTCATAGAACTGTGAACTATATTTGTCTTCTTAGAGCACTTGATCTCATCTGTGTGATTATTTGAGTGAGGTCTGTCTCCTCCCACTGACTGGAAAGTTCTTTGAGCTGGATTTGTATTCATTTTTGCTTACTATTATATTTCTAGCACCTAGCATAGTACCTGGCACATAATGAGGACTCAGAAACATACCTTTTAATTAAATAGAGTTCTTTACACATAAAGTATTAAAATGTAGTCATTCCTCTCATAGACAGGGTATTTGAATTACAAAGATGTTTATAGCCTTCAGGCTACTGCTAGTGTATAGTGTTCATGAAGAGCTTCTAATTACACCAATTATCCTCTGATAGATGGAGTGAGAAACTAACTATTTGGAAGAGAATGTGATGTGAACACAGGGTGATGAAAGAGGAAAAGAATCTGCTCCCTTTTTTCAAAGGCTTATGAACATCTGGGATTTTTTTCTGAGCAAGGTGATCTAGACCAGTTATTCAACACACATTTTTGTGAGCTCTAGATTCTTCCAATGGCTTCTGAGACACCCACCTGCACACCTGTACATTCTGTAAGCAACTCACACACCACGTACTGAAATTGTTGTCATCCCTCTCAAACCTGGTCCTCCTCCTGTCTGTAACAAAAATTATTCTCTACTCCTTCTGCTCTCTCAGCTCTCAGCTTCAATCCATTCTTTAAAATTCTTCTCCGAGATATCTTCCCAAACTGTTCTTTCCTTTCACCCTGCAGTCAATGGCCCCCATTTGAACCACTTTTAGCACGGATTCTTCCCTCCACCTTCCGAGTGATCTCTCCTGCCAGGGACAGTCCCCGCCAACCCCTCCGCTAGCTCACCAGAGTCTTCCTTTCAAAAGTTAAACCCGAGCATGCCACTCTCTTATTTAAAATCTTCTTTTTTGGAGGGGCAGAAGGAGCTAGCTTTGGCCTCCAGGATAAAGTTGGAACTCCTTAGGACTGCAAATAAGGCCTTTCACAGTACAATCAGCCTCATCAGCAGTCATCCTGGATGCACACCCTGAACTCCAGTCATTTTGAACTGCTCTTCTTATCCTTAACGTCACGCAGTCTTTCACTTTCAAGAATCATGAAATATGCCTGCTTAAAATCCTCCAAAAACGTCCCCAAACTGTCAGAATCAAATGGATCTAGAGATACTTTCTTTTTGTAAAGGTTATACTCATCAGTAATAAACAGTTAAAGTTTTGGGTCTTTTGAAGTAAAAGGCTAAAATATGAAATAGAAGTGCTTTATAGTTTCTGATCAATTCAACTTGATTATAATTTTCAAGATAATTTTCAGGATATTTTCAGGATATTATACTATTATAGTAGGATGATAGGGTGAGTGAGCAATTTCAAATGTAAAATACTATCCAAATTAGTTTCTTTTACCCTCGATGCCCTTAAAATAGCACAGTAACACTTCACAAAGGCTTAGCACTATGTACATGAGATTTTGAGACAGACAGTGTAAGTTAGGAGTCTTCCTTCCTCTGTCTCCTGCTTATGACCCTGGACAAGTTGCTGTTTTCTTAATGTTAGTTTTCTCCTTTGTGTATGTGGGCAACTGTAATTAACGTGGCTGTGTTTTGATCATCACGTTAAGGTATAAAGTACATTATAAATGAATTTAATTGTATTATGTGCTTGAATTATCTTCTTTGATTTTTCTCATTTGTTCTAAATTTTGGACAATAATTCATCTTATGTTTTAGAACTGCAGTCAGGTTTTTTACAGATATGGTATGAATCAAATGGATCAGGTCATGAGAATTTCTGAGTAATGTTGAAAAGAAATTTATAAACATTGCAGTCAGACAATTAGAAGCTAGACTTCCCTTGTTTTGGACATGTTTTAATCTCGGTTTAAGTTTTACTGTCTTCTTTATTCCCATCATCTTTTTGGTCAACCAAAGCTGAGTATTACTCGCGATCTTACTGCATTTCCAATGTGTCTTACATATCTTTGCATATTTTATAAAACTTTTAACTCAGGGCCTGACCCGGTGGAACACACTGAAATTGTTTGAACTGAATGGAAACAAAATAAAAATGTTCATTCCTGGGGAAGGGGGAGTTGCTGGGTTAGGGATAAGGCATTTACATTTTTATTACGTTTCTTTTCATATTCAATAAATATATGTTTATACATATGCCCATGGACACAGAATTTGGGAGGAAATACAATGCATGAAGAGTTTAAAGGTCCCATTAACTTGAGTAGTGTTAGGCCTATGGCTATTTATTTTTAAACCTTTTATTCTTTTCTCTAAATGATCCATGCAAATTATCAGCAAGAATTGTGCAAATACTCATTTTTGTCGTTCTTGACCTTGTCCACCCTCCTTTCACCAAAAGCTCTCTGAGAATGCTCATTCTCACTGCGCGAGTCTTATGGTCGGGGGAGGCTCGCAGCATCCGGGTTAGAGGGTTGAGAGAACTAAATGAGAATGTATGTCCTGCAGCTGTGCATAGAGGCCTTCAGGAAAAGCCCCCACTCTTAGCTCTAGCCTCAAGATATTTGAATTGTGATCCCCATCAAAGCCTTAAACCAGAGTAATTTACGCCTTAATATTGGCTTCTCAGAGAGTGGATGACTGATGCCGTTTTTAAGTGTGGGATTGAAAAGCTACTGTGGAGTTCTGAGTGACCATATGACAGCTGGTGTGGTGAGAGCCACTAATATCTTCCAGTGGGGCCCTGTGGGGTTGAACCAGAAAGTGGGGAGAGGTCATTTCAGCTCTGCCGTTTAGCAGCTGCATGGCTTCTGATATGTCTGTTGGTTACCTTTCCTGAGTCACTATTTCCTTAAATGCACAATGAAACAAGTGACAGAGTTGAGGGGAGCATTAGCAATAATTTATATAAAGTGCCTAGCACAGTTCCTAGCACGTAATCACTTCTTAATAAATAATAATAATGTGATGCTCCTCTTCCTCTTCTTTCTTTCTCCTTTTCCTCTTTCTTCAGTAAGAAAATCATGAGTGAGCGGGAGCCACAATTAATCTAACAACCTCAAAAACTTTAATTAAAAAAACCCCAAGCATTTTAAGTACCTTTAAAAGAAATTAGAGATATTGACCAAAATAAAGAGAGGATGGTACAAATGTCTGTATATTTTATACTTTTCCAGTTGTGGCTGGAAAATCATATTATTGAGCGAGGGTCACCACCATAATGCACTTCAAGGAGCAAGAGAAAAGTCAAAAAAAGGCGAGGATATTTTTGTGTATTTGTCTGCTGGGTAGAGATGCAGTTTTTGCTTTCAAAATGAGAACTTGATTAGAAAATACAAGGAGTTCGTTCATTAACTCTATTATAAAACTATTAATATTACCCTACTTAAAATTCTCACTTCTTTATAAATATCCTACTAAACGTACAGAAAACATTTTACTTTCACATAGTAATAGATCACAAATTGTCCTCTTCCCCTGGGATTCAACTCAACAATATATTTCTGAAGTGACAATAAAAACATCGGAACGCAATAGGCAAAAACTCCAAAGAATATAATGTAATGAGCTGTGGGTATATACAGTATAGAGTAGGTCATGCTCTCTGTATAAATAGAAAAGTCATAATGATCCTCAAACGACAAAAAGACTATATGTGAATTATTTCCTTTCTAAATTATTTCTAAATGATTGTCCCAGATTTTACTGATTGCATTTTGCTATTTTAACTTTCTGTTTTTAAACAAGTTCAGTGACACTAACATAGAATCCTTCAAGAGAATAGTATTGAACAGAATCACAATTAAAAATGTAAAACTCATAATAACTTTAAAAAATATCTGAAGTAGGGGCCTACCCTGTTGCCCAGTGGTTAGAATTCTGCACACTCTGCTTTAGGGCCCTGGGGTTTATGGGTTAAGATCCCGGATCCCCACTGCTGGACCTACTCCACTCATTGGCCATGCTGTGGAGGCATCCCACCTACTAAGTAGGGGAAGATTTGCACAGATGTTAGCTCGGGTGAATCTTCCTCACAAAAGAAAAGAAAAGAAAAAAAGTCTGAAATAAAAGTTCAGGAAATGTTATTCTTTATTTTGCTGGATGAAGACGGAGGGTAGAACGAAGTTGGCAAAATAACCCATGTAGAAGCATCTGCTCCTAAGGCACACTGACACTTCTTTAATGGACCACACTGCACATAAAAATAATTAATCACGTGGAGAGGCGCTGCCAAGGTTAGAACTGAGGTCTCTGGTTTTTAATGGAAATGTTCCATGTGTGAACTAAAAGAACAACTTCTCTAGCTCAAGCATTAGGGCATCTGTCATACTTAACTCAGAATAGTTCAGGAGTTCAGTAAAATATCAGATAGAGTTCAGCACTTTTATTTCTCAGGGTATTAAAACTATATATAATATAGAAAAAACGGGGTTGTGATGAACCATTCAACATGTTGGGTGGAACATCAAAGAGGTTAAACTTAGAATTTCTGAAAGCTCAGGGAAAAAAATTCCCCTATTAAAGCTATTTCACTTGGTCAGATTCTTGTTGTTGTTTTATGTGTGCTTGTGAAGACACTGATAAGCAAATACATAAGGGAAAACATAGGCTGAACAAGAAGGAAGAAGGCTTGAAAATAATTTCTTGCTTAATTTGATAAACCAGGTTAATGTACTCATTTCTTTTTGGCTCCTGGAGAAAATGTACCCAGGCAAAAGCAGAATCTTCTGGGGATCATCTGATGGTTAAGTTATATAGTTCCTTTCTCTGTGTCTGTTTATGGCAAAGTACTTCTTGTTGGGGCTGGTGGTGGAGCAGTGGTTAAGTTTGCACGTTCCAATCCTGGGTGCAGACATGGCATCGGTTGGCAAGCCATGCTGTGGAAGGCGTCCCATATATAAAGTAGAGGAAGATGGGTGTGGATGTTAGCTCAGGGCCAGTCTTCCTCAGCAAAAAGAGGAGGATTGGCAGCAGTTGGCTCAGGGCTAATCTTCCTCAAAAAACAAAACAAAGAGAAACAAAAAAACCCCTCTTCTTAAGGACCTGGTGGGTGGGAGTGGCAGTTGTTGGGGGTATGACTTTCCAGTGGGCAGGAGGCTCCCCAGGGAAGGAAGAGGGAATGGATTCCTGGGAAAAGCACAAGCAGTGCTTCTGGGGCTAGATGTACAGATTAAAAGACTCGATTTTCTTGGTCCTTTGAAGTTGATGAACATGCTGTCGTCACCCAATAATGAGCTTAATTCTTTCAGTCTACGGAAGTGCTAACTCCTGGAATAGTTAATACACTTTAACCCGGAGAATTTTGCTCAATAAGCAGAATTCTTTGCAGAAGTGGATGAAGTTGGGATGGAGGTGCTGGGTCCAAGGAGGACTGGTGGAAGTTTAGGACCCCTGTTGGAGAGGTTGGGAGAGGAGTATGTTTAAAATACTTAGCACAGAGGTCATAACATGTGATGGTTAAAATGCTATTCAAATTTTTGAATCTACAAACTGGATTTCATACTCCTGCTTCGTTTTTAATCTTGGGAGCACCCCATGGTTGGATGACAATATTAAGACCTTCAGGTCTTCCTGGGCAGGATGGGGTAACTCTATCCTCTTCCCTACTCTCCTCCCCTTCCCTTCACCCCAAAGGAAGAGGGATGGAGAGGGATGGCTGGAGTGTATCTGGGGCCACACTGAAGTGGTAACTCTAGCTTTCCACAAAACCTTTTTGCCAGAATGGTCTAAACCTCTGGGGCTGGAGCTTTCTTCTTTTCCTTGTGGGTGTCCATCTGCTCTGGATTCTGCTTTTTGTGGTTTGAGATTATTGATGATTATCATGGGAGGGGAGAGCATTTCTTCTCCGAATCGAATGCACACAGAGAACACCACATGATTCGCAAATGCTTTTCTTTGATTTGTTGAAACAGCAAGTCCCAAAGTGCAGCTGTGGGGAAGGTGGGAGGAGGGTGATCAATCTTTTTCATCCGATAAGCACTCGTGTTCCTAGGTGCTGTGACTCACTCTATGACCTGACCCTTCGCTCGGTGGAGATTGCATATTAATGTCTTAAGAGAGCTGGAGAGATGTGGTTGAGCGATCTGGGAAGAAACATGAGAGAATTTGCCTGGACTTAAAAAGGCTGGCTCTTTGAAATACTCTGAGTTTTCCAAAGCATCAATTAGCTCAGATAAAAATGCAAATCAAAGAAAAACTTTCTCAATCTTTTAAAATATAAATTCATAACTCAGTTTCCCGGCCCATCTTTTAGGTGCCCCCACCCCCACTTCACCCAGAAGCGTGATAAGTTATGGTTTTAAGTTTACCTATTATTTTTGGAGGATCGCTTTTGGAAAGAAAAAAAGAAACTATGATTTTAAATGTGCATGTGCTAGAGAGCTTTTCAGGAAAAGCTTAAGACAGTCGGCACACAATTACTGAAATTTTATATAAGTTTCATTAGCTCAGATGCTAAAGTCAGACAGATACAGGATTTCAAATATTCTCTCTGCCCCTTAATTTTATGATCTTGAACAAGTTTATCTCTCTAAATCTTCTTACCCTCACCTGTAAGAGGAGATGACCGTGGAACCTACCATTGTTATCAGGAATAAATAAGATAATAAATTTAAAACGCCAGGCATACTGTCAGGCACCTGAGAAACTTTTACAAAACGTTACATATTTATAATGGTTATTATCATCATTATTTTGATTCCCCCGCTCTGTTTTATTTTCTTTTCTATTCTAGAATTTTCCGTGTTCATTTCATCAAGGAGGAAATTGAATTGAATTGAACACAGAAATAGCCTCTTGTCTAGTTTTGGTCTGCAACATCTGCTATAACCCACACTGGATACCTTCACAAATTTCTGCCCTTCTACTTGCAATTCATTCAAATACATGGAATGCCCCCGGAATACTTGTCACCTACATACACTGACATTTCAATTTGAACAATTTGCTTGCTTTTCCTCCAAATTCTTAATTTTTAAAGTTTTTGTTTCTCCAATGCATCTTTCGATTGAGTTTGTTTTCTACCATAGTTTTATGGGATCTATAATGAATATTTAATTGCTTCACCCCTCTTTCATCTGAATTCTATTAATTAAGCTTGTGTATGTTTCCCTTTTCCCTAGTGTTCCCAAAGCAATCTTTTAACTCGTAGCTACTTTCCATTTAAAAAAACCAATCTTCAGTTTTTCTTCTTCCTCTTCACGATCTCCCCTGCCTGCTTTTTCTCTGGGCCCCAAAGTAAAGCAGAGAAAGCCCTCTGCCTCTTGGTTGCAACCCGCAGGGCTGTGTGGGGGCCCTCCCATCATGACAGAGAGGATTGCCAGGGACTTGTTCTAACACAGCGCTGTTCCTTGTAATCCCTTCCCGTGCTGTAAGCGTACCGAGTACATTCTCTGCCTTCCTTGGGTGCATAATTATTTCCCCTCGTGTGGCAGAGCTTCCTGTAGGACAATCAGAGAGCGGCAGTGTTCAGAGGCCAGCTGATGCAGAATGCCTGCCAGCATCCTCCTTCTATGGGGCTATTATGCTGGAGGAAAGGTTTAGCGGCCCAAGCGTCAGCTTTCAAATGCTAGGTTCAAATTCTGAGTTGGCCATTTGTCCTCACATAGTTTCAGTAATGCTCATGTGGCTGTGCCTTTGGGGAGGGGTGTCCTGCTAAACAAGAACACTGCCGCAGCTCCATTTCAAATTATCCCAGAGCCTAGGGAAAAATTTATATTATCTTTGCATCATGGATATGATAGCTGGCTGAGTTCTTTTTTTTCCTGAAATAATATTCCACACATCTCAGAACTTAATATTTTGGGAGAAATCCTTTGACTTTCTGTGTGCATTTTCTTTTGTTGGAAATGAAGATAATGTCCTTTTTGCCAATTCCTAAATGGAGGTGGGAGGATCCCTTAGATAAAGTTAGCAGGGTATAAAATCAGGAATATTCCTTCGCCACCACCAATAGCTGCTAGTTTATGCTACTTTTGTGGCATACGTTTTTGCTTTCATGTTGAAGTAAATAAGATATAGCTGGGGTTTGAACTTAGCCTGGATATGGTCTTTCCATCACCTCAGGCAGCTCCTGACATGCTACTATGGAGAGAGAGCCCCAGCTTCTGGGGAAACTTCTGTTAAGTCTTGCTGTAGCTCAGCTTTGCTCTTAGCAAGGAGCTGGAATCAAGAGGAAGATAGCAGCTCACTCAAGCATGGAAAATATCCTGAGTCAGGGCTTCTTCTCCTACGCTGAGCCCTGCCCTTTCTAAAGACCGAAACTACTTTTATTTGCATTTTAGCCTTTAAGTTAATTAATGGGAATTAATACATGTGTAAGAACTTCAGAAATTTCCCAAAGGCTCATTATAAATTTAGTGTAAAAAGAGCGGTGGATATTTTTTTTAAAGATAGGGCTCTCATTAAATTTTTAGGTTATTAATAAAAACATTTTTATCAGGGCAAGTTTAGTGTGAGCGCTGGGATGAAGATATCATTAATGCACTTCAGCCGTATTCCGTCGACTCCTACAAGAGAAGTCATATGGGTGTGTGTGTGTGCGTGTGTGTTGGGTGGAGGGGAAGGGAGGTTGATAGTGGGAAGTACTAAAAGCTGCCAGAAAAGCATATATTCATAATTTCCTTTCGTTAGGAAAGAAGTTCCCAATTTCATTGTTTGTATTATCTAATCATCTAATACCTCCTCTGCTATCACAGACTGTAGCAGAGAAAAATAGCATTTAGTGTATATAAAAACAGAACTGAGTGTCTGCTTATTTGGGAATTTGTATCTGTTTACTCCTTTTTGATCACCAGCCAGGTAACCTGATCAATGATAATAGGAAAGCTTTGTGAGGAACGTTGCCTGTGCCAACTCCACTGTTTCCACAGAGAATAAGTGCACGAAAGTAAATCTTAGTACAAACAGGAAAGTGGCCTAACTTATGCTCTTTCTAACTGTCTTTAAATATAAGCTTCTACTGGTTGGGCCTCTGTGGACTTCCCCCTGGCTTAGCATCACTGCATCTGGAGTCAGAAGGCACCTTAGAGGCACCAACATCTCATTGCACGCATGCCCTTCCTATGTATGTCAAAAGGTCATGCTGGATGCTCTTGCAAACCCCAGTAAGAGTGGCTCAGCCCTGGGCTAGGGGATGTTAGCTCAGGGCTAATCTTCCTAAAAAAAAAAGAAAGACTGTGAATTTCTTATATGCAGGAACTGGCCTTAGTCACAGTAGGCAGTGGACAGAGTAGTAAATGAATTAATTTGTATGAGTACTTCCTAACAATGATGACTACACTTCACAAACCGTTGGTAAGTCAGCATTTCCCCTTCCTGTTCGCAGTTGGGTGATTCCCTAAACCGTCGTAGGTGCTGTGTCTGCCCTTAGCAGTTCAAACAACATCTTTCCAGCTCCAACACTGGTGTCACTCTAGCTACCTGAGATTAACCCCAGAACTCCAGCTACTCCACCTGGTCCTATGCCACATGTAGACCTGAAAAACATGTTTTCTATTCTTCACACAAATTACTATCGAAAGTATTAAATAGGATAAATCCTCTCATCCTGTTCATCGATCCATTGGTCTACCTTTCTCTTCACCCCAGTTCTGCATCTGATTAATTCTACCACCACAGTCATCACATCTATGTGGGTACCACAGCAGTTTATTATTTGTCCTTCTAAAATAAGAACTTTCAGCATTTAATCATTCCTTCCATTCCAACATCTAGCCTTTAGGTATCAATGGAGCCTTTTTAAAATATTGTGCATTATATCGGGTGCTGGGAATATAATGAAGATCAAAAGAGACAAGGCCTCTGTTCTCATGGAGTTTACGTTGTGAGGAGCAAAATAAACAAAATAATTACAATTGCGAAAGGTGCTATGAAGGAAATAAGTGGAGTGACGAGACAGAGAGTTCTAGGTGGAACCCACTTTATGTAGAGCAGGCAAAGAAGGGCTCTTTGAGGAGTGGCTGCAAGATAAGGAGCAGCAATGAAGAGAATTTGGGGAGAACTCTCCAAGCAGAAGGAACAGCTAAAGCCCAGCATCTAGAATGTGATTAATGTGTTCCGGGAACTGACAAAAGGCCAGTGGGACTGGAGCAGAGAGAACCTTACATGGTTTTTACATGAAATACAACAGGAAGCCATTGAGGAGTTCACACAGTGAAGCAACATGGTCTAGTTTGCATTATTTTGAAGGACTGTCTGCTGTATGATGAGTGAATTGGAGAAGGAGGACGGCAGAAGAGGAAATACCAGTTATAGAACTTGACGACAAAAATCTAAGTGAAGCAGCAAAGGGCTTGGACCAGTTGGCGGCAGTGGAGTTGGGAGGATAAATTTAAGATATATTTTGGATGTATCTTGCTTAAAGATTAAATGCGAGGGGTAGAGGAAAGGGAAGAATAAGGTGACTTTAGCAAGTGGAGAAGGGCCATTCGTGGAGATAGCAAGATTGGGAGAAGAATCAGATTGGGAGGGGAGGAGGTCAAAAGTTTTCATTTTGGACATGTTAAATATGAAATTAATCTGTGTCAAGAACATAGAAAACTAAGGAAACAGGCAAGATAATTTTAATTGCCAAAATAATTAAAAATGTGCATGAAAGGAAAAGTAATCACTGTTTATTTCATAGGTCAGCCTTGGATGGTACACAGAGTCAAAATAATGTCCATGCTGAACTTGGATCTAATCAAACATTTTATTTTTTTATTTTTTGAGAAAGATTAGCCCTGAGCTAACATCTGCTGCCAATCCTCCTCTTTTTGCTGAGGAAGACTGGCCCTGAGCTAACATACTTGCCCATCTTCCTCTACTTTATACATGGGATACCTGCCACAGCATGGCTTGCCAAGCGGTGCCATATCCACACCCGGATTCGAACCTGTGAACCCCGGGCCACTGAAGCAGAATGTGCACACTTAACCGCTGCGCCACCGGGCTGGCCCCCTAATCAAACATTTTAAATAACTATTTTGGGAGGGTGGTGTGTGAGAAGTGGGCATTTGTGTATGGTAGAGACAAGGAAGGAAAAAATGCTGGGTACTAATCTTCCACGTGGGAAGTCAATAGATAACGTCTAGAACTGGATAGATCAAGAAGCAGCAACCTAAGCATGTAATTTAGAAATATGGAGGTAAATACCAACAGAATCAGCTAAAAATGTTGAAAGTGGCTACCTCTGAAGAAAGGGAAAGAAGAAAGTTGAAGAAAGTTGGGGGTGGTGGGGGAAAAGGCTGATGACAGCTTATTGTTAACAAAACTTGTAGATCTGGATGACTCTTTAAAATCTGTGCACATATAAATTTAATAAAAATAAAAGCTTAAAAATTTTAAGAAAGTCAATTGTCAGGACAGCCAGCCCTAATCCCGGGGTGAATCCAGAACTGGTGCAAGGCTGACAAAAATGATGTCATCATTAGGAGTAGTGACATCATCATTAGCCCACTTACTTCTGACAGTGGCCCTCTAGGATAGATATGTGTTTCACCATTTTAAAGACGAAAAAACTGAGGTTCAGTGAGATTAAATGACTTATTTGAGATCACAATTCATTCACTCATTCACTTACTCAACAATTATTTATGGATCATCTCTTCTGCACCAGCCAGACTAAAATTTGGCCCCAGAGTTTGTAGACTGTCGAGTCCGTGTTCTTCCCTTGTACCATTCTGTCTCCTGTGAAGACAAATCTCCAAAACTAGGAGTAGCCCACGGACAGACTCTTTAAAAGAATGTGATTTGGAAGGGAATGGGATATTTAAAAAAATATATAATTCTGCAAGTGAGACTAATTTAAGTAAGAAGGAAATGAGATTGAAAGTCAAAGTACCCAAAATAGCTATAATATTAACTCCCTCATGAGCTCAGATTTTTTAATATACTAAATAAGCCAAAAAGAGCTCATGACCAAGAAAAAGTACAGAAGATAGGCACAAAACTATAAGGTTTGAGTCAGAATGGTTGTGGATCAATTTAACATTAAGTTTTAAAAATGTTCAAGATTATCAAAAATGTCTAGAAAGAATGTGGAAAGGGAAGCTATGCGTCCGCTATCCAAAGATTTTGTGATGTTGACAGATATCAAAGAAACAGCCAACCTATTCTTCAATTCTGTTTGTTTCTACTTTCTTCATCAAGGAAAATGGTTTCTAAATGGAAAAGAATAAAATAAATATCGCTGAGAGGTGGTTGAAGACCAAAATATGAGAAGAGAAAGTGAGTTAATGCTCGGAGGATTTATAAGAATTTGAATAGGTTTAATTCCACAAGCTCAATAGACTCACATGCAAGGTTGTTGACGTTTTGTGTACATTTGACCACAGAGTTGTCTATGAAAATCAAATGATTCAACCCAGAGTCCTGAGACACGGCAGTTATAATAAAACAGTGATAATACAAAAATGCAAAATGCTGATGCATTAAGGCTCAAGACGTAAGAAGCATTGGTTGGCTAGAGCTTTGGCTGAGAGGAAAGATGGCTTCCTAGGAAAAACATGGCTTCCTTCCATCAGGTATCAGCAGCCACAGCAGCGAAGGCACTGGCAGCAGAGCTGCACGCTGGATGGCAGAGATCTTCTTCATAGAGCCCTTGGTGGCCTCATAGCATAGTTGCCCCTTTGGTTATTGGCAGTCACAAGATGACCAAAATGGTAGGTGCACCTTAGTAACCAGGAGGAGGAGGATTTCCTGGAGTGCAGATTCAAGCCCCCTTTGGGAATTACCAGAGCTATTTTTCAAAGGAATTTGAAGAGAGTTGGGATTCTTAAGAAACTGGTGGGAGCAGAGCCATGAACATTTTATTTAGTCACTATTGTTACAAATCTTCAGTCAAATCCATCCTCTTGGGTTTTTCAGAGATTTTATTGACCCTTGTTGTGAGCCTATGTTGCTGATAACTGATCTCTGTTAGTATTCCAGGTAATTTTTACATTTTAACAGAGCATTCTTATGGGATGTTTTGATCCAAAGGGGTAAGTTCTTAACAGTAGAAGTTTAGACCCTGCAAGGGTATGCCTCAGCAGAGGACCATTTCCCTGTCCCTCTCATATTTCTTTTTTTTTTGAGGAAGATTAGCCCTAAGCTAACAACTGCCACCAATCCTCTTTTTGCTGAGGAAGACTGGCCCTGAGCTAACATCCATGTCCATCTTCCTCTACTTTGTATGTGGGACGCCTGCCACAGCACGGCTTGCCAAGCAGTGCCTAGGTCTGCACCCGGGATCTGAACCGGTGAACCTCAGTCTGCCGAAGCATGTGAACTTAACCACTGTGCCACTGGGTCAGCCCCACCTCTCGTATTTCTTATAATTGGTGTTCCATCTCTGTTTGCCATACGTTTTCATAATGTCTCTTTGGATCCTCCATCTCTTTCTCCTTATTAAGTCACTGAATTATTTTCTGACTTCTGCAATGGTACATGCCAATTGAAGTAGAAGTTTATAGATGCACGTGTAAGGTCTAGAGATTCGTTCCCTTCAAACTATTTAAAGAGGTACAAAGAACATACTAGTGGGATTGACTTCACATTTCAGATGTTTAACAAATGTTATGAGCCACAGTGTGTATCTCAAATGTATATTTATATAGTTGAGCACCATAGAATGTGTCTTCAGGGTACTATTGTAAACAAGCTGTCAAGCCTAACTGGGTTATCTTGGGGGAAAAAAAACAACCCTTCTCGCACATGCCGTTTACAAACCTTGTAAGAAACATTCACTTATCGAATCAATCGGGTGATTTTAAAAACTTGGAGTTCTGTGCTATCTGTTCAGAAATCCAAATCTTAGGCCTTTGGCTATTTAGCTTTAGGGAAAGCAACTTTAAAAACGAAAATTCAGTCAATTAACAAATTGCCTCAAAACTTTTCCAACTGTTACTGTGTGTTTTTTCTTTTTTTTTTTACAAGATTAAATTGATTTTTAGTCATTATATAATGAGGGTAAATATTAGACTTTTGAATAAAGTTAATATATTTACTTTCTCATTCTTCTCCTTTTATTAGGGAATAATCAGCCTTATCCCAAATATCCCAAATTTCTATGATTAAAGTCATTTTATCTTGAACATAAAACACTGAAATTCCTAAAATGAAATTTTACTCCTTACATTCAGTATGAAGGCTTCTTTGTGAGAGGAATTAATGGAGTCATCCTCAGCAGTGTCAGAGTTTGGAGTAGGGAAGACCATAGCCAAGGGTGTGAGGGAAGGCCTCCCGGAAGAAGGGAGATTTGAACTAGGCCTTGGAGAATAAAAAGAATGTCCATCAATGCACTCCAACTTGAGGACATTTAGGAAGGAGGAAAGAATAAGGGAAAATCTAGGTAAGTCTGGGAAATAATGACTAATGCAATTTAGAATAACGTATATGTATGTAAGTAGTGGATCCAATGAAGGACCTCTTACAGCAACCCAAGAGAGGGTTTGTGGTAGAGGCAATTTATTCGTTCATTCATTGATTCATTTGTCTGACAACGGTTTGTTGAGCGCCTCCTACATGTCAGATACTGCTGTAGACAATGAGAGTATTTAGAGGAGGGGCTGTGTGAAAGAAATTACGAGAGGCCTTTGGACAGAGTACAGAGATATATTAGCATAGGCAGGAAAGGGTGAAGTCCTTGAGCAATGAGAGGAACATCCCCAAAACTCATGAAAGAAAGGGCCTTCTGCTGTATCCGGACGAGGTAAAAAAAGCTTAAGTGGAAAAAAACCCTATTGCGCTGACTTCCATTCATTCATTCAACAAGCATTTAAGGAGCCCCCTTCTCTGACCCTAGCGCCATGCTATCAGGTAAGGAATTCTGAGCTGCTGGAATGGCCAGTAAGAGAGGCATAGAGCATCCTCCTCGGATGTGTTGCAGAAGGGCACAAGCCTGCCTGGAATGGTTGGAGCTCAGGGCACAAAGGGCATGTGACCTCTCTTGATGGAGGAGGAAGCTCTCTGGGCTCTGGTGGCCCTCAGGTCGTCATTCTGGACATCAGCTATCTTTTAACTATGGATTTGCAGAAGTGCCAACTATTAATAGACAGTAGAAAGCAGAGTTTACTGTAAGAGCCGACAAATATAGATCTGAGATATCATTATACTGCCAATTTCTCTTCTGCCCGCAAAAGCCTTGTTGGCCCTTGTGCTTCTTCCTTTCTCTTGCTGTTCTTGCTAGGGCAACTGAACACAAATGGCCAGGTACATAGCACATTCTGGGTCTGTCTGCAAACGCAAAACAGGAAAGATAGGACACAAAATGGAAAGAAACTCTGTAATTTCAGTGCCTGTTTCTTATTTTCATTTATTTATTGTCTTACTTTCAGTTTTGGTGAGGAATATTGGCCCTGAGCTAACATCCCTGCCAATCTTCCTCTATTTTTGTATGTGGGACATCACCACAGCATGGCATGATGAGCAGCGTGTAAGGTCAGTTCCTGGGATCTAGGCCCACTAACCCTGGGCCACCAAAGCTGAGCGTGTGAACGTAACCACTATGCCACCTGGATAACCCCTTGTCTGACTTTTTAAAGGACCAGACAGACTTCTTTTCCATCCTTTGCTCCTCTCACCTCTGAGCAGCCCAGAGCACTTGGACTCACATTTATTTTCATGCATGATTTACAAGCTTTCTCTCTGGGAATTTTGAAGCTAGGTTCACTGATAGAGAATCCTGAAGTCATGTCAGGGAAAGATATACTTTTGTTTAATGGAGCAATAAACTGGTTATGGAGTCTCCTTAAGACTTTTTAAAAAGACTGCTGTGGGCAATAGTTTGAATGTCTTCCAAATTCTAAGCATATCTTTTTCAGCCTTAAATAATTATAGAGCCGTCTGTTTTGTGATTATCCCAGTGACAGCCTCACCCAGAAACAGAGCAGAGACTCTTAAAATATTGCCCACACTCTAGTTCTTTACATGCATAAACACTAAAATAAAATAGTTCAAACTTTAGGGAGTTTCTGCTATAACCTGAAAAAATATCCAAGTGATTCTGTGTCTCCACTTGTGACAAAGTTGAGATAAATTTCAGATATGTTTTTCAAGGGTAATGGTATGGAATTTAAGTTACCCGTGAATGCAGAGATGCAGCATTGTGGACTTTTAAATGAACGATAAATGTCAGGTTTATAGTTTTCACTGTGGTGTTGAATTGCTTATCTACGGTAAGCCGTGATGGAATTATGGCTTGGGACTTGAAAACATTTTCCCCTTACAGATCTATTTCCTATCACCTCAACTTTGCCCTCTACTTTGTTACAAAATATTCTATTTTGTTTTCTTCATAGACTTCCTTGCTTGTAGGTATTTTATGACATTGTGGTAATATAATCTTTCATGGTTTGTACTTTTTTTATTTTAACCCTCAATTTTAGGACTATTTTTTCAGTCTTTAAGTAGGTAAATCTGTTTTCTTTACCCATTTATATAATGCCAGAGGATTCAATTTGAAGTTTCTCTTTCTTAAAAATACATTGTGAAACTAGAAGATGTTATTCACATTGCAAGTGTGAGAATATCTCTATCAGAAAACAGTGAGAAAATAAATGAATCAGAAATCTGCTGTTAGTGATGATGTGAAGACTATCACCTTTGTTATATTTATTTGTTGGTGTCATGTAGACTTTTGAGTTATTATGTAAGTCTGTGAAAATACTGGCTGAATGTGTGAACTGGGTAAAAATCCAAGAAGATAATATGACCTTTAACCTTAAACCTTATTTATTAGGAGGAACTAATATTTTTGAACAAATGCTGTTTGAATAATAATTGCTCCTGTTTATCATATGCTGAAAAAGTGCCAGGTATTGAGAAGGCTGCTGGGGGTACCATAATGAACAAGGTAAAATCTCTGGCTGGAAGGACTTGACATCTAATGGGAAATAAGTCATCACAATCCTGTGGGATAAATTCTATCATGGGAAAGTACAGGAAGGCACATGGGAGTTGGAGAGTGATTCAGTGGCAGGGAGCAGCACAGAACTAAAGGAAGTAATGTTAAAGGGCATGTAGTAGGCATAACTCTAAGATGATCCCTAGTGAATCATGGCTTTGCATAATCCTCCCCCACCCCCCTTGAGTGAGGACAAGACCTATAACTCACTTCAATCCATAGAAATGGCAAACGTCATAGGATGTTACTCCCATGATTATATTATATTATATGGCAAAGGTGGAGGGATTTTGCATATATAATTATGGCTCCTAATCAGTTGACTTTAAGTTAATTAAAAGGAGATTATCTTGGGTGTGCTAACCTAATCAGGTAAGCTCTCTAAGGAGACTAGAAGTCAGAGAATTTTGCTTCCTGGCCTTGAAAAAGTAAGCTGCCATGTTGTGAGAGGATCGTGAGTGGGCCACATGACAAAGAATTGTGGGGGCCTCTGGAAGCTGAAAGAAGCCCCTGGCTGACACTCAGGCAGAAAGCAGGAACCTCAGTCCTACATCCACAAGAATTGAATTCTGCCAATAACCACATGAGCTTGGAAGAGAACCCTGAGATCCAGAAAGGAATGTAGCCCAGCTGACACCTAGATTGCAGCCTGTTTACACCCTGGGCAGAGGACCCACTAGGCTGCGCTCACACTCCTGGCTCATGGAAACTGTGAGATGGTCAATATATTTTTTTAGACAGCTAAATTTGTGGTAATGTGTTATGAAGCAATAGAAAGCTAATACAGCTGAGATGTGAATAATAGTACTTAGGTGGGGAAAGAACATTCCAGGATTTTCGTAGAGTGGCTAAAATTACAGGTTTTCTAATGAAGATTAACTTGGTTTCTCATTTAACCAGGTAACTCTGAGGTTATTTAGCCTTTCATTTTTCTTAATCTGTAAAATGGATGTTATCATTATCATCATCACTATCACCATTCTTCTCCTCCTCCTCCTTATCATTATCATCAACACCATCCATCTTCATCATCTTCATTATCATCATCATCATCACCCTCCTTCGCTCACAAGGCTTTTGTGAAGGTTAAGTGAACTCAGCTGTTGGATGATTTTAACTAGGACAGCGACATGGACAGAGCCAGGATTCTAACTTAGTCTGACTCTGGGCTCCTGTTACTTTCCAGAATCCTCTTCTAAACTATAACTTATATTGTTCTGAGCTCAGGTTTAGCAATCTGATATATCTGAACTTAAAATCCAGTTTCCCTCTGAGCAAGAAATTAACATTTCAAGGCTCAGTTTCCTCATATATAAGATATGAAATGATAGTACCCACATTATAGGGCTGTGAGAACTAAAGGAGATAATGTATATGAAGTGTGTAACAAAGTACACACTTAAGAATTTCTTAAATTACTTAAGAAATGTTTATCTGTATTATTATTTGCAGACTTCATTCATTGTACATATGACACACATAAATAGTTGTACGTATCCATGTATAAAAGGCTTCTCTGAATAATGAATGTTGTGAAGGAAAATTATGGTCTCTCTAAGCATCATTGAAACTAAGAATTGGTGGAATGCTTTAAGACCAAGTAAATACTGAAAATTAGTTGATATGTTAGATTTTCTGGGAATATGCTTCCAATCATTGTTTCTTAATTTTAAAAATTCTTCACTGTAATTATTTGCTCTGTGTGTGGATGTAGTTGAACAGATTGATTTAGACCCCTCAGGTCCTTCTTCACTGATTATATAATTATTTGTTCTTCGGTTTTCAAGGGCTGAATCATTGCTTTCTATTTTTAAAGCTCCTTTCTTTTCAGACGAGCTTGCCTTGCTCTGTGAATAGGTCTTCGTGATGTTTGGTTGGCTGAAAGCAAGCTTTTTCACATAATGTGGCTTTTATTACTATAATTTTCTAAACTTGGCTATTGCTGCTGCTAGTCCAGAACAAGCTGAAGACCGAAAATACTGGAAGTTATGATGAGGAATGGGGAAGATTCATTTTATTTTCTCGTTGTGCTAACGCAGTCCTTCCCGTGGCTGCTATGCTTGTTTTATTGGCACTTCTGCTTCCTCTTTCTTTCTGTCTCTTTGGTATAGACTATGTTTATTGTTGTCTTACAAATTATCCTTCCACTTGGCATTTGCTGTTGCTAATTGCCTACTAACTTTCTCCCCATTAGAGTAATGAGTGGCAATTTTGCATCCACCTCCATGCAGATATTATGGTTCCTTATCATTATTACACTGCATCTATTTCTCTCTTATACTTTATTTGACTTATACGTATATAATATCTTTTTTACATGAAGGAAGCAGAAGTCATTTATATTCATAATTATTCCATCTTTTCAAGAGCAAGGCAAAAAAAGTATATTCAATATATTCTGCATGGCGATTTAGATTAGGGAACTGAATTACAGTTACTAACATTTTCAATAAAGTTTGAAAATTGTGCAATTGTACAAACATATCAGAGCCTCTTTATCACTTCTGTCAGACAGGGAGCTAAAGCCTGTATTTGCTTTAGGAGAGCTGGTTGAGGTTCCTGAGTGCCTGTGGAGAGCTGATCATTTAGTTGGGACCCCTCTATTGGTCATCCAGTGGCACATTTCAAACCCTCAATGGCTGTGCCCACTAAGTGATAGTACCTGCATTTCTGGCATAGTTTAGAACATTGAGAACCATGGGTCAAAAAGCAATAGAGGACAGTGTTTTTTTGCTATAGGAAGATTACATAAAACATGCTAAAGTTATTATTCTGTGGCTTATTTGAATAGGCATTTCTACTCATATTCACCTGATTTTGCCTAAGTGATTCCATAGGCTTCCTCCTAAGGGTAGCTGACTGTTACTGTAATCACTATTGACAACACTACTAGCTTACGGTCTCTCTCCTGAACTAAAATTATCTCCCGCTTGTTTCTCTCAACTTCAGGCCCATCCCTTTCCAATCCACCCTTCACACTGCTGCCAGAATTCTCAAATTTAAACAGAAATATGACTGTGTCACTCCCGTGCTTAAACATCCTTGTCATCTTTGAGCATAGGAGATATGCTCCTACCTCCTATAGGAGATGATGGTTAAGCACAAGCTTTGGGGCAAGGGAGACTTGACTGGATAACTGTGGGATGCTCACTGCACTCGAGCCTTAGCATGCTCCCCTGAAAATAGGAGTCATGATATCTACCATGTAGGATTTCTGTAAGGAGTAGAAATAATGTGTGAAGTGCTCAGTGGAGCCCGTTGCACAATGTGAGCTTTCAGGAAACGCTAGCTCTTAGCTATTCCTTTTTCTTTTTTATAGGTATAATTGATTTAAAGTCAGTATTCCTTTCAGAAAAAGGGAAAGCCTCAGGAGAGACAATTCATGTAATTTGGCCTCTTCCTTCAATCCATCAAAACTTATTGTGATTCAATTGCAAAGCAACTGTAATTCACTGCTCTGTCTTTTCATGTGCCAGGTTATTTTATATTCAAGTGATCATAACTATTAGAAGAATATTCCATTTTTAGAATCTGATTTTAGGGGGTTGACAGAAATGTCAACATAACATGGCCAAAAAGACATTCATAAACAACCAGATCAAAGAGACTCAGCCAGAAGAGAATCATATTCAGAGCAAGAGAGAAAAATGTTCAGAGGGAAATTAAAGAGGCTGACAACAAATTAAATATCATCAGCAAGAACATTTCTATTTGGTGCAAGATGCTTTGTGGGTTCTGATTCTTCTGCTGAAAACCCTCGCTCATCCCTTTGCACTCGCTGACCTTTCACATTTCACATCTCCCAGCTGTGTCTTCCCTGATTGCTGCATCTTAAGGAGCTGCCCCACTTACGCCTGTCCATCTTCACTGCCTTACTCTACATTGTTTTTCTGTATAGCACTGTTCACTACTCTGAAATAGGAAATATTTCCATATCATCTGTTTTCTCCGCTAAAATGTACACTGCCCAAGGGCGGGGTGCTGTAGATTGAATGTTTGTGTCCCCTCAAAATTCTTATGTTGAAACTGAAACCATCAGTGTGATGGTTTTCAGAGGTGGGTCTTTGAGAGGCGATTAGGTCATGAGGTGGAGGCCTCATGAGGGGGATTAGTACCTTTATAAAAGAGATCCCACAGTGTTCCCTCATCTCTTCCATGATATGAGGACATGGTGAGAAGAACCAGGAAGTAAGCTCTCACCAGATGCCAAATCTGCCAGCTCCTTCATCTCGGACTCCCCAGACTCCAGAACTGTGAGAAATAAATTTCTGTTGTTTATCAGCCACCCACTGTATGGAATTCTCTTAAAGCAGCCCGAACAGACTAAGACACAGTGGCTTTGTGTTATTCAGTTATAGCCCTGGTACCTGAAATAGAGCCTAGTACCACAGTGTGTACTCAATAAATACTTGCAGGACGAGTAGATGGATAGTAAATTTAAAGTCAAAATCCCCAAGAAGAAATGTGTTAAAGGCCTTCTCCTACTTTGGTAATTGTCAAGGAAACCAGTTTCTCATAGGTTGAGACTTCTTCCTAAACAACTCCTTAGTAAGGGAAAGCCACTTAGGCATCTATTTTCTCTGCAGATAATGTATGGATTTCGCTTACTGCAGTTATTAGCATATAGTGTTTAGTAAGTACTAATAATTATAAGTATGATAGATTAAAAATGAGATTTCTATTCAAGAATACAGCTTGCAGTACCACAGTGTGAATATCTTACTTACAAAGCTGTCTCTGACCATCGCTCCTCTGTCAGACTTGAATGACCAGACTTCAATTTATTAGTGTGAAAAATGGGGATGGGGGAATGAATAGTTAGGGCCTTATTGTCACTTATTGTCAGCACTAATAGAAGCTACATTGAGTAACATTGGCAGAGCCTCACAGCCACCGCTCCTGAGGTCCCTTCGTGCTCTGAAATTCAGAGCATTTCCATCTGGCAGTGTTCAAACTTCTTCCCCATCTTTCTTCGTCATCCACATCAGACAATTCAGTTGTGCTCAGAGAGGTTCAGAAAGAGGAGCTAAGATTCGGGAGACATGGGTTCCTGATTCAGTTCCACCACTATCTGCTCCCTATTAAACACTACTGAACCTTCTGGTTCCTCAATTTCCTCATCTATAAATGGGAATAATGCTGGCTGCCTTATTCCCCAGAGGAATGTCGCGAGGAGAAAATGAATGGTGGCACGAAAGTATTTTGACAAATATAAGTACGTGACTCTCTAAAAAGCAACATTTAGCTCACTGTATTAGCTCCTCTCTTGCATCACTAACAGAAGCAAAGAAAGAAAAAAAACTGTTGTCATGTCAAAAGGCAGTCCTAACTACGTCAAGGACACACAAGAACTGAATCCTATGCTAAATATTAGCTCTACTGGCATAGTCTTCAAACTATCACTTGATGTCTACTTTAAAAGCGTAAATATGAATGACAGGTTACAAAAAAGTAAGGACTAAGACCAAAAGAAGAAACAAAAGAAAGGAGATTCTACAAACACGTACACATCTCAATTTTGGCGTATGCTAGCTAAAAATTCACCAAAAAGCATTTGTGTTTATAAGATGTATCATCCTCTTTTCTTTTTCCATCTCCTCTCTCTTCTTGATTTCTCTACAGATTTTCTAAACTCTGCAGAGGCTCTTTTTTGCATATTAAACTTCAGTCAGCTTCAAACGCAAGCACGAACAACCCTGCTAAAACATTTTGTTCAATGAAGGATAAAGTAATGACTTACCACATTATTATTTTTGCAAAAAGCTATTATGTAAATATACAGGCTTATACGAACTTAAATAGTCTGAGGCAAGGCTGCAAAGAAAGAGAATACATACACATCTACAGAAGCAATGCTCCGGGTGGCCTGGTTTTAACAGACAATTGCCTACCCTCACTTAAGGGGCAGAGAAGAAACCATGTGTCTATTTTAGTGAATGCATCCTGAAATGATGCACTTATTTCTTTTATTATATTTTTAAATAAATACATATTGGACCCGTCAGATGTCAACAGTGGCTCAGAAAAGAGTACGAATTAGCCACACTGTCACATGAGGCCCGGGAACAATGAACGGTGCTCTGGAAGACCCTTGAATACAAGCCTATTTGCCTCTTAATCCAAATGAATAATTAATGATAATTATCATGCTGCAGTTATTATCTGTGATAATAATATATCCGTAAGGTGAATAAATTCAATCTGCTACTATGCAGAAATGGCAACTCATAATATTCTTAAGAAATACAGATATAATTATCAGTATTAATGGTCAAGGAAAAAAAAGAGATTTTTATGTAAGGAATTACAGCAAAAGGTCTAAAGTAAGGTGGAAATGAATCCTCCTGATAGTATTTTTTCCACAGCTGTCACCACCACAGGCCTGCTGTGGTGACGTTGGGGTTCCTACTTTTGTGGGTAGGTTCCATTTAAGTAAAAGCTTTACTCTGCCCTTGTGCACTGCCATCTGCCCATCACATTTCCATTATCACTCTTTAGAAAATAACTCCAGTTAAGTTTAAGGTACTGAGAAACGTGTTAGTACAAGTTGGGGTGGTCGGACCACCATCTCGACAATTTAGCACTTAAAGGGAAAAAAGCAAAAAGCAAAGCAAATAAAATGTGAAAAGCTTGGCTATTTGACTCGGGGTGGCAGAGGGGCAATGCTGATTCGTGGCTATTGTGGGTGGTGCTGGTTCTTTTTAAAATGCTATAACGGCATAGAGACAACTAGTGACCTGGAAAGCAATTGTGGCACATGACATAATCCTGCCTACCAGTTCTCATCATCATTGGGAGGCAAGCTGCTTGGCCGTCATTTTGTGTGTGTGTGTGTGCAAGGATGTACACCCCTCCCCATATATCCTTTTTGCAAAAGTCAGGTCTATGAGGTCTAATTTATGTAAAGTAAAAATTACCCTTTTAAAATTTATAGTTTCTCAACTTTTGAAAAAAGTATACAGTCATGTTACCTCCATCACAATTTAGATGGAGAATCTTTCCATCACCCCTAAGGCCTCTTCCATGGGCCTGTGTAATCAATCCTCTTTCTCACTCCCGGTATCTAGCAACCACCAGACCTGTTTCCTGTCCCTTTAATAACACTTTGTTCAGCATGTCATATAAATTGAAGCATATGTAGCTTTTTTGTATCCGACTTCTTTCACTTAGCCTGTTGCTTCTAAGATTCATTCATGTTGTTGCGTGTATTAATTAACGGTTTGTTCTTTTTCATTTTCTGACTAATACTCCATTATCTGGTTGTATCACAGTTTATTTATCCATTCATGAGTTCTTGGATATTTAGGTTGTTTCCAGATTTTAACAACTATGAATAAGGCTGCTATAAAAATTAGCCTACAGGTGTTTGTGTGGATATATATTTTCATTTCTCTTGGGTAAACACCTAGAAATGGGATTGACAGGTTAAATAATAAATGTATGTTTAACTATTTACTAGTTAACTTGTTCCAAAGACACTGCCAAACTATTTTCCAAAGTGGCTGAGATTTCACTTTCCAGCAACAGCAGATGAGAGCTCCAGTTGCTCTGCAGCCTCACCAACACTTGGTGTTGTCAGTTTTAAAGTTTTTGCCATTCTGGTTGGTTTGTAGAGATATCTCATTGAAGTTTTAATTTACATTTCTCTAATGACTAAGTGTTGAGCATTTTTTTCACGTGTTTATTTGCCATTTGTAAATCTTCTTAGGTAAGTTACTTGTTCAAATCTTTTCCCATTAAAAGAAATTGAGCTGTGTGTCTTCTTATTGAGTCATGAGAGTTTTTTATTTGTTTTGGATGCAAGTCCCTCATCAGATATATGTTTTGCAAATAATATTTCCCAGTCTGGGGCTTATGTTATCTTTCTGTAAACAGTGTCTTTCAAAGAGCAAAAGTTCTAAATTTCTTGCACCTGTCTGAATTGAGCAAGCAAAGCAAAATGGAGAGATTCTGCAGGTTAAGACACCTCCTTCTTCCCAAAGAAATCACTGATATTTACTGAGCACTAACCACATATAAGGCTCTAGGCTAAACCTATAAGAGCTAAACCTATAAACACCCACTTATGAAAAAAACACTAGCAATAGTAATTCAGGAGCTTGTATAATTTAGTTAAATGCCATCCCACACTTTGTGATGGTGTCTTTATAGACATAGGTATAGATAACTATTTTTACCTGGGAAAAGTAACTAACCAAGGGCGTATATATATATATATTTAACCATGAAAGTGGGGTTTCCTGTTGATAAAATTTTATAAATTTATTTGAATTCTACCATTTGTAACCTTTATACCCTTGAGGTTTATAAGCAGAAAACATTACCAGTTACTAAGTATGTTTAATATGTTGGCATTGGGAAAGGTAACCTTTTATTTGACATTGATGGAATAAGTCTAAGGTATTAGAGGAATGTAAGACTGTTAACTCTAGAGAATGCTTAACAGCCAGATTTTAAAAACCATTTTTCAAGAGTAAGATTTATAAGGAATTACTACAAAACTTTCAAGATTTACATGTAAAGGCCTCAGATTTTCATGTAAAATATTTCATGTAAAATATTTCATGTACTTTCTTTTTACTGATTAGTTAAGCAAATGGGAAAAATGATCAAGCTCATTATTTGCAACAATGTTGAAAAGTCTTTTCCTCTTTTTGTACTATTTCTAAGCTCTCTTGCATTCATTTGGTCTTTCCTTGAATATTTTTCTCAGCAGTTTAAAGGTAATCTGGTTTCCATCTTCTAGGAACAAAAATTTGTCTGTGTAGAATCAGTTTTTCTTTGTCTTATCTCTTTCCAAACTATTTTTACCTCACAATTTTGTTAACAAATGTAAGTATTAAGAAATTTGGAAACATCAAAAATTAAGTTGCCAACACATTGAAAGGAAAAATACATAGTTCTCTTTTACGGATATCCTAATGAACTGCATACAGTCTCTTTTTTATTTCTTTTGAGGAAAAAAAATCCCACCATAGAAATGCTTGTTAGATGTTTGGGCGGGAATAACAAGGTAACAGGAGTTCATCTTCTTGAGGCCTTGGCCCTTGACAATGGAAAAATAAAAGATGATTAAAAAAATTCCACAGGAAAGGCTCCAGGTGACATACAGTTATTTCACATTTTTTTTTTCCCCAGCTGTGTCCTGTTTGTATCCTTATGAAATTAGTCCATTTCTCTGGTTTAAAGTGACACAGCAAGGTTGGGAGAGAGAAACGTCATGGGAATCAGAACACAGAAAGTCTGACTGACTTTCTTTAAACAAGTGTGTATTCCCCTAGTTCAGAACAAGCTTTAAGTTCTTATTGGGCCTAACAAAATTAAAAATTCATTTTAGAATTGTTGATTATACAATTTCAATATTATGGTGACTTTCAATTGAAGAGCTCCCAAAGCTAAGGTATGATATTGGGTATCTGATATTTAAATATCAGCCTTACAGGAAAAAAATGGCTTTTCTCTAAGTTGTTTGAATAATTGATAAATCAGTACAGAATCACAGATAACCAAGAACTGACTAAACTAGAGAACTAGAGAAATCATCTTACCCATTCCTTTCTTAAGTACAGAGAGACGGAAAGCTATCTTAATTTGAAAGATCTTAGCAAGTGTGTCCTTAATCCAGTTCATTGTTTGAATCAATTATTCAGTAACACTCAAAGCCAGAAAATGTCTGACTCTGATACCTTATGCTATGCCTTATGCCTTATGCTTTATGAATCAGTGCCTTATGCTTTATACTTGGCTTTGATTCCATTCTTCCATGGCCACTTTACTCTGTGTGGAAGCCCCTCATACACCTGAAGACAATAATCAAACCTCCCTTTGAGCTTTCCCCAATACTTTAATCATCTTGGTGGCAGTGTTCTGAATCTGCTCTGAATTCTCCATTTCAGATCCTAATATAGGGCAGTGCATCTTGATAAAGGTTTTTCTAGAACTGATTAATATGGAGGAAGTGATTGCTTTTGTGCATCCCAATATCTGAATTGTTTTGTAAACATTACAGTGTCATGTTATTAACTTACTGCTAGTGTATTACTCACTGTGAGTCTCTGATCATTTCTTCCCTTCTCTTACTTAGTCATTCATTTCCAGCTTATATTTTTGCACTTTGAAATTAATTCCTTATTGGTTTCTCTCCCTTTCTTCACTCAGTTGGGCCACTCAGAAGTGGGATGCTATCCTTTGGTGTGATGGAAGATGCTATGATCTGAATGTTTGTGTCTCCCTAAAATTCACATGTTAGAATCCTAACATCCAGAGTGATGGTATTAGGAAGTGGGGCCTTTGGGAGGGGATTAGCTCATGAGGATGGAACTCTAATAAATGGGATTAATGCTTTTATGAAAGAAGCCCAGTGGAGCTCCCTAGCCCCACCGTCACGGGAGAATACAAACAGTCTGTGATTTGGAAGACAGCCTCATCAGACCATACTGGCACCTTGAGCTTGGACTTTCAGCTCTCAAAACTGCGAGAAGTAAAGTCCTGTTGTTTATAAGCCACCCAGTCTGTGGTATTTTGTTATAGCAGCCCAAACAGACTAAGACAGAAGGACTTCGTGGGTTGGCAGAATTTTCATTTTTTGCTGTGTAACCTTTCTGTTATTCAAAAACACAATATGGGAACTAAAAATCTGAAAAGACTGGAAGAGTTTCAGAAACCACTGAGAGGCATTGAGAGTGGTGAGAAGGACCCAGTGCCACAATAGCAGCAGTATATCAGAGGTCCAGAGTGTCCGTAGACAGTCTGCAAGCATAAGTAGAAGCAGGGTCTTATTCGTGATGGAGGAACTTGGGATTTTGAATGCTTATGGCAGAGGGATTCGAGGCAGGTAAACTGGTTCACTGGTTCAACTGCTTCATTATACTCTTGGATACTTTCTAAATTATAGCTTCTGTGATTACAAAGTAAATGCTAACAAGTTCCAGTCATAGGTCAGTGTAGATTATATTCACTAAGTAAATCCACTTGCAATATTAAGACTAAATGATATTAATGATATTTATTTAATTTTTCGGAAAAATATATAGTACCTCAAATATAAATGCTCTGCTGATCTGAGAAGTGGAGTATTTTAAAAATTTGCAAAAATATTTTATGTTAAAAGAATAATTATGTCATACCTAGGTGTCTTCATCAACTGGTCTCTTCATAACCAGACATTAAGTGTACTGTCTGAATTATGAGGTGATGATGCTGTTGTGATAATGATAACCCAGGGTTTTATGCTTTGAGGTAATGGATTCACCCTGATCTACTTGTATTCTCTTATTTGGGAGAGCCCATTTGTGACCAAATAAATCTCTACAGTGTCTGGCCAAAATTAGTGGAGCAGTTGTAGATGTGAAACAAACTAAATGTACGGGAATGATATTTAGAAGTTTATAGAATCTTTTTCATTTAAAATTCTACTGGAAGACTTTCTAATTTGCATCTGCTTTATGAGGATCCCTAGATTTATCAGCTCTGATTGGGCACATTAAAAGATATATATATATATATACACACGCACACACACCCCCACATTTACAAATGTATAATTGGCGTATGTTTTGGTAACAGAAAATGGTCTGATGTATGGTATTGTAGCACATAGCCAAAGGGCCATACCAGATTTTTATGTGTGACGGCCTAGAGCAAGATGATGTAGTTTTGATTTTGATCATAGTTGTCCTGAGTCACAACTGTGATGAATGAATTTATAGTTAGCTTTTTCCGTCTTCCTTTCCTGGCTCTCTTCCTTTCACCTGTCCGACCTTGTGGTCCTCAGTTACTTAGTATTCCCAAGCTGTTTACTGATTGCTTAGAATTATCTGCTAAAGCATCACTGCTCAGCCTGTGCTCCTTCCCGGGGCCCTATATGCCACCTCTTTCCCTCTGCCCCATCCTAGAGGATTGGCCTTGTGTCCCATTCTCAGTATTCTTAGATGGTGAGAGCTAATATGGTTTAAAAAGAAAAAAAAAAGTGAACCATCAAATTCTTCACCTACTATAATTAGTATTGTGGGAATTTAGATACTCCTGCATCATTGACGGGGGAGATATTTTGGGGTTAAAAAGTGATTTGGATTTATATATGTCATGCCTGTAAATCCAAATACTTCCTTCACACATTCGGCTAACTCACAAGTATGGTTGAGAGTAAAGCTGGAAGGGCGGTTGATTTCAGAGTCCATGATGCTCCCTCCCTCAAATGGTGCTTTTCAAAATTGAAAAAGTAATATTCATTGACATAGTGATTTTCGATACTATGATTAAAAGACTTTAAAGAAAGCAGAGTGATAGAGAATGAAGTTAACAGGCTGTAGAGGGTCAATGTTCTTGCTTCCTCACCGGGCAGGTGGGCTCTACCCAACCTGGCCTCACCCCAAAGCTGGATCCCCCTGGAGTTGGAACCTGGAATTGGTTCTGGACTAACTATCCATCCAACTGAGTGAAGCCTGAGCTGTTTTTGGAATCCCTTGTAGCTTCTAGAGCATTCACTTCTAGCATTTGTCAGCTCCAGGGGAAAATTCACTGACGGGGAACAGTTAGCTTTGAATACACATGTACTGGCCAAGGTTGATCTCTATTAACAGAAGAGAGACAACTTTAGGCATTATCACATTGCTGAGGAACTAATAATTTTGAAAAGAAAGCAAAGTCTATGGATAATTCTGGATCTGGATGCTCATTTAACAAATTTCAATTGAACCCCTGTTGAATTAATGTCCTAAAGATACAATGTGAGCAAAAGAGGCATGGGCATTTAAGGAACTTACACTCTAGTAGGACAAAAGCCCTTTGTAAAATTTAAATCACTATACAAATTAGTAATTGGTTATAATTTACTATAATTTACTATAAATACTCATCAAATAACTATTTAACACACACTTGCTATGTTCTAAGCACTGTGCTTGGTGCTGGGGGTACTGGAGAATATAATGGTGCATGAAATATAGCCTCTGTCCTTGAGGAGTTTACCATTTGGGATAGCCAGTTATTTAAACAAAGCAAAATGTCAGGAATCAAATTCAATAAGAGAGGCAGGTACAAAGTACTTCAGGTTCATTAAGAAGAAAACTGACTGCTAACTGTTTGGGAAGGTCTAGGCAGGCCTCTGCTGAGGAGATGGCATTTGAGTGGATTTGAAGGATGAGAGGGAATCTATAAGGTAGAAGAGAGCCTGGGTAGATGGTCCTTGTAGAAAACTGAAGGCAGGGAAATCCAAGTTCGGGGGGAATTTCCAAGGTCTGGAATGCTGTGAATTCATTCACGCACAAGGGCAGATGAGAATAACTTTGCACTCGAGACTTACCCAACCACATAACTCTCCTCCAGTGAACACAATGGGCCAGTTCTCTCCCTTCATATCTGGGTTGGTTCTGGTTATAATACCTTGGCCTTCACAGGTAGCTTGCTCATTCCACTTATTAGAATATCAACATCTTTACATTTGCATAAAATATCTCTCTTTCAAAATGTGTTAACAGATCAAGTGTAGTACAGCAATAATGTGTAATAAATAATGTATAATAAAATACAATAGAAAATATTTGCATTACTAGAATCTGAAATTATCTCTTTAGATGATAAACGTTATCACCTAGTCAAGTTTTCAAAATGCCCAAGGTGTGCAAGTACTCATGTGCCCTTAAGTACAACAGTTTAATCTCTATATTATCTTTTTTAAATGGAGCTTCTGAAATTCTCAGCCATGTTCCTTTTTTATACTGTTATTCCTTGGAGGTCTGGATATAGAAATCCAAGGGCATGTTTGGCTCAGAGAATTGGACAGAAGTCCCACGCATTTGGCTCATTGACACTCCACCTTACAAATTATAATGGGTTGGCAAAAGTGAATTCAAGCTATAACAGAGAAATGTCTTCAGAGATTTGAAATCTATTTTGATGGCACTGAATGTCACATTTCCTTCCCTTTAGAAAAAAAATAATCCTGTCATTCAACACTTGTAAAATTCAGATCTTTAACGTTCTGTGATCTTGTGACTTTGTACTTGGCACAATTGGAGTTTTCCATTTCTTCTCTTAGCTCAGTCTCTACCCTTCATTTCTTCAAACTCACAATCTATGACTCTTTGTCATTGATATTCTCTCCCCATAACTCTCTTCTACTTCTTCATTATGACCCTATCATTCCAGGACTTCTTTACCTACAATTTGCCCCAGAAGATTTCCCAATTTCTTCTCACCCATATTTTTCCATTCATTTCCCTTTCTTCCTCATGGTTTTATAGACCCTGAACTCCTCTGCTTTCTCATCATCCACTAATTAGCATGTCTCCATGGTAACAGACAGTTGCAGAGCAGGGATCATTCTCTGTACCAGCTACTGCTGAGTAACCTCTGGGCCCAGCAAGGAGGGGCCTTGACCTGATTAACATAGGAAGACTTTTCCCTTCTTGGCAGGAGAGGATCCATATATTTCAGAGAAGGCCCTGTTTCCTAGGGGAAAGGATAAGTCAATTTGGTTGAAAAGGAGTGTATACTTGGACTCAGGCAGGCAAAATCAAAGTATGAAATAAACTAAGGAAATATTAAAGAAGATGTAGGAAAAATATCTAATGCTGACGCTCGGCTCCTGGTTTGTAAAGATTAGCAGTGCTTTGATCTGGAAGGTGCTATGAAGCAACTGGTAGCAAATATTTGGTAGGATTTACCTTCTAATTTTACATGTATGATTCATTAAGTGTGTACCATGGGGCTGAATCTAAAACAGAGAACAACCATACTCCCAGCTTTATGTGGTTTATTTATCATTATTTTTAAATTTTACGTTCACTATATTGAGGTATATGTCAAGCCATAATCATATACTTACTAAGCAGCTCTAACGGCATTATTACAGAAGTTTACTGTTGCAGTGTTTTGTTTTTTTTAAATGTTATATGGTATCATATAGTGCATATAGGAACACCTTTTCTGTATATTTTCCTATGGGTAAGAACCTAGGACAGATATTATTAGTTATAATTTGTTGAGCATCTATTATGTATTAAGGACTATACTATGTGATCTGCGTGTATTGTCTCTAAATCTCATGACAGCTTTTCAAGGTAAGATACTATTATTTCAATTTTGTGCATGAAGAAACTGAGATTCACAGAGAGATTAAGTAATGTTCTCAAGGTCAAAAAACTAGTAAGAGGTTGGCGCAGGACTCCTGGATACCCGAAAGCAAGTCTGTGCACAGATGTGCATTACCTTACATTCCTACATAAAGATGTTTGTAGGAGCACAGGAAAGCTATATGGATAACAAAAAGGTAGACTCCTGTTTTCACAGGAAAACTTGGATCAATAAGAAAGGGAGGCTGAAGTTTGAGGTCTCCTGTGTTTGAAGCTACAGTAACTCAGAGGATGAAGCCACAGATGATTTTACGGGCCGTCAGGGAATGAAATGTTTTAACAAGAATAGGAATTTATTGCTTAAAAGCATGTTGTTCATGACTTATGCTTGTGTAAACTGGCTGGAAACATTTTGTCCCCAACCTGTAAATCCAGACGTGACATTGCCACCCTGGGAACTCTGCTCTCGATGATGAGTGGGGTTGGAGAACTTGTGTTTGCGGGAAGAGTGCTAACCTGTCATCCTCTTCTCTCCTCAATGTTTATGACGGAAAACATCCTTTTGCCAAGTTTGAATGAGATGTTACCAATTTGTTTACTTCATTCTGTCAACTGAAGGTCAACTTACATGTCAAATTTGATTGAAACCATGAAGACTACAGTCTTCATTCAGCCTAAGAAAAAACTGTCTGACACCTAAGGGGAAAAAGTACATTTATCGATTGACTTCCATATGCTAATTACTGTGTAAAGTGCTTCCATATGCAGTTGGTGGTGGCTATGAGGGTACATCTCTCTGATCTCCTTTAGCAGCGAGTGTAATTATCTAGTTCCAGCTGCTGTGCTCTGAAATCCATCACCAGATTTGTATGGAGGGCTAAAAAGTTCTGGTCACTAATTCTGATGTGTGCGTGTGGGGTTTTCCCCATACCATCAAGCAATTCTTCAACACAAGATGGATGTCCTACAATTCAACTCAATTCTGATACGATCTACCTGGATATAGCATCAGATCTCACAGGTTAAAGACTCAGTCTTTCAACCTCCACTCCTACCCCCACTTCAGATACTAATTCCAAGGCCAGACTGGCTATAAATCAGAAGTTCAAACGTCCTTCTCCTTGGGTTTGATTAATTTGCTAGAACAGCTCACAGAACTGTAAGAAGCATTTCACTTATTAGATTACCAGTTTATTGTAAAAGGATATAACTCAGGAACAGCCAGATGGAAGAGAGGAATAGGGGAAGTTACAGGAAAAGAGTGCAGAGCTTCCATGTCCTCTTGCAGCGCACCACTCTTTCCACTTTCACCCACCAGGAAGCTCTCTGAACCCTGTCTTTCTGGGTATTTATGGAGACTTCATTACATAGACACGCTTGATTAAATCATTAGCCATTGGCAATTGATCTCAATCCCCAGCCACTTTCTCCTCTCAGATGGGACTGAAAGTTCCAACCCTCTAATCACCTGTTGATTGGGACCATATCCCAATCTAGGTGATCTAGGTGCATTCCAAAAGTCACCTCATTAACATAACAAAATGCTTTTTTATGGTTCTCATCACTTAGGAAATTGCAAGGATTTTAGGAGCTCTGTGCCAGCAATGGGATGAAGGCCAAATATATATTTCTTATTATAAATCACAATATCACAAAGCTACCCTTCCTGTGGGCTGCTCCCAACCAGCAACTGAGCATGGCAGGGATGCCAAGGCAGCTCTGTTTCTGGGAAATAAGGAAGTCTCTGGCGGGTGACTGAAGCTTGAGTACTCCCCGTTGCCTTGCTGAACTTTCTTAGAACTACAATCAAGACTCTTCTATGCAACCTTCCTTCCCTCTCTCCTTCACAGGGGCCGAGTTGTGTTGTGGTCTGGTGCCTCTCCTGGCCTCCCCCTGTCTCTTTCTCATTTTACCTTACAAATGTTTCCCCGAGTGAACTTTCCTGATGCCTTCTTCTGACAGGATCTACATCAACACATTGTCTATTTCATTCTTCCTGGTCTTATGAGCTATTTATGATATAAGAAATCAAGCCTCAGGGAATTTGAAGCACTCACTCAGGTCACTTAGCTAGTTAGTGGAAGGCTTCAAACTCAGCTCTGTCTGCTCCCACGGTCTCTTGACGCTTCTCATTGTACCATACTGCCTAGGATGCCTTACTGTACCCACAGTACTTTAGGTCCTACTTTGCCAGTTGACAAGCTTTATGGTAAAAAAAAATCAGGTAAAAATTATTCGAAAGCTCCCTGCCAAAATAAATAAATAAATAAATAAATAAATAAATAAATAAATAAAAGATCTGGAAAGCAAATTGTTAATATAAAATGTTCACGCTTTTTCTAAAATAACTTAGTTTAAGCTTTCTCACATGTGTCACTTACAGGAAGCTGTCTTGCTACATGAATGTATTGTTTTTCTTCTTTTTCCTCATACTCCTTTTTAGGTAAATCAGAGCTGCAAGTGCTGTATCTATTTTTCAGAGATAACATGTGAATTTGTGACATTCCCTGTGGAGCTTGAGGTCTAGAAACCAATGAAGAGATCACAATGAAACACAAGCATTATGTTTTCAAGTGGTAGAGTGATTATTGTCTGAAACTCTTAGCATTTTTTAAAAGGCAGCTCTTCTGATTTGGATCAGGCAGCGGTGTGAGTTTTCTGAAGGCGAGGAGGCCTTCCTCGCATGAATAGAAGCCGAGTACAGAGTGCGGCTGCAGGCTGCTTGTGTTACAGTGGAGGCCAGCAGCAAAAGCCACGGCACCCCGCTTCAGGGAAGCTCCAGCAAGTGTAACCGATTCCTAATGAATGGAGAACCCAGTGGGGAAGTGAAGAAAACAAAGGGAGACTTTTAATTTTTCTTACCGCCCCCCCCCCCCCTTTTCATTTGGGGCAAAAAAAGTACAATTTACTACAATTCACTCCCAAACCTGGCAAGGGTTCAAGAGGATGAGGAGCCTGAGGACCTTCACCTGAATGGCTTCTTGAAAGATGCTGTGACTAAGATCTTTGGTGCCAGGAGAACACTGACTCGTTTCCCTCTTTACTTTGCAGGTCATCCTTTCATGTGATTAAGGAAACTTCATCCTTCTCAGAGCTGTGCCACTGGTGTTGTGGGTGCTATAGACCCCTGCTGCTGATCCATTCTCTGTTTCTCAGGGCTCCAAACAAGGGCAGGTACTTTGATCATTGTCTGATTTATTTCCCTGGATGAATCTTCATGTAATCTTAGCTCAGAGATGGAGGCCCCCAGTCTTGGTCTTATTCTGCGTCAACATTCCTTTTAACTAGGTAGTGTCCTTCTTACCTCTCCAGCTTCACCTCCCATGGCTTCTTCATATCAAAACAAAGTGACTTACATGCCAAAACAAAGTGCTTTCCATTCTAGAAACTTCCATGCTCTCTTATACCACATGCCTTTACTCACGCTGTTTCTTCTGCCAGTAGTGTCCTCTTGCCCCTCACTACCTCCTACCCTCTTTGCCTACTTGGCACGTCTGTTTCCATTAAGACTGAGTTCAAGTGAAACTTCCTCAATGAAGCTTCCCAAACTCAATTAATTCATTCATTCTCTGCACATTTCAGTAACTTTGTTGAGCTGAAATTAATTTTAGTTCTCTATGGAGATATAGATTCAAATTCATCAAATTTTCTCTAAGTGACTACTAAGCGCCTGGCACTGGGATTATCAGTTTCATATATAGTGTTTCTTGAGTTTTTATTTGACAAAAAGACTAAAGAAGAAGATGGTTCTTTTGGATTGAGATGGACTAGTATGGCATTCTGAAATTACCAAACTCTTGACTCTTAAGAGGGGAATGAATATAGAAATGAAGGGCATTTTTAGTCACTGCCCAATATAAAAATAAAACAACAATAACAATACTTGCTATTTAAGGTCTCTGATTGCCTCAGAGCTTTTTGGAAATGTTCTGGAAAATTGTGAACTCTCCTTCTAGTGACCCTCTGCCACTTTAGAGCACATCTTAATAATCTGTCTCATAGTTCTCTTTGGAAGCTGTGTTGTCATGTCTGAGTTGGGAGCTCCTCAATCTCAGTTGCTCCTTCTTCTTGTAAGGTTGTAGGTTACAGCCAGCATATTTACACAACATGAGAAGTACCAGTATCTAAGGCTTATAGGAATTTGGATCCACATCTTCCACTCCGCTCCAAGTCATGAGGAGTAGGTGGTCAGCTTCATGAAACAATCAGTCATCTGAAAAACAGCTTTTATTTTATTTTAATATGACTGTCAAAAATATCTTTTGAATTTGACAACTCTGCTTTTGATTACTGACATAGACTACAGGCTGGTAAACTACAGCTTATGGGCCAAATCCATCCTGCGTCTTGTTTTTGTAAATAAAGTTTTATTGGAATACAGCCATGCCATTTATTTGCACATTGTCCATGACTGCTTTCTCATTATAATGGCAGATTTGAGTGGTTGTCAGAGAAACCATATGGTCCACAAAGAGTAAAATATCTATTATCTGGTCCTGTGCAGAAAACGTTTGCTGACCCCTGACATAGCCATCCCAGGTTCTGCCAGGAACCAGAAAGGCAAACTCTCCAATATCCAGGTCTCATCAAGAGCCTGATTGTGGGAATATATTTCTCTCAGATCTTAGAATCAAGAAAGCTGTGCGTCTTCCTGAGCCACTTGTGTATTTGTGATTTTATGGGTACTTCGAATCTTATAGTGGATTATGCTTCTCTCTTAGCTTTGGCTCCCAGAACGTCCCAAGACACAATTGCAGTCTGTCCTGTCTGTGTCTGCCTTCTAGTTTAAGAACTCTTTGGGGGTACTGACTATGTCATAAGGTGTTTTGCACGTAGAACCTAATAAATGTCCGGGGTTTTTTGTTTGCTTGGTTTTGTTTGCTTGTTTATTTGGTAGCAAGTTAGTTTTAGAAAATGTTTGCTTCAAACATCAGCACATTGTCAACTTAAATTAATTGGCTACTATTAGTATGAATAAATCTCTGCAAGATGCCTAAAGTTGATTCCTTGATTGAAATTTTTTTTTTTAAATTTTTTTACTTTTTCCTTTTTCTCCCCAAAGCCCCCCGGTACATAGTTGTATATTCTTTGTTGTGGGTCCTTCTAGTTGTGGCATGTGGGAGGCTGCCTCAGCGTGGTTTGATGAGCAGTGCCATGTCCACGCCCAGGATTCGAACCAACGAAACACTGGGCCGCCTGCAGTGGAGCGCAAGAACTTAACCACTCAGCCACGGGGCCAGCCCCCCTTGATTGAAAATTTTACTTAGTTTTTGTGCTTTTTATTAGTAAAAATAATGATGATAAGTGTTACTATTTATTAAACGCCCAGTATTTACTCGATGCTTTATGTACACTGTTGAACTCATACCTTGTAGCAGTGTGTGGTAGGCCTTAATATTCCCGTTTCATAAATTGTGACAATGAGACTCTGAGACAACGCACCTTGCTTGGAGGAAGTGTACAATTTTGGCCACCGATGCCTCTAGGAGTCTGGCAGGCGATGTCAGTGAATGAAGCAGGGGGTGTAATACAGTGAGGAGTGGTGGGGATCAGTGAGCACGTGCTTTGTCAAAAGGGGGAGCCGCTACTCGGCCCAGCCAATTGCTGCCACGCTCAAATGTCAGCTCGTTGTTGCTTGACTTTCCAATTTTTCACAAACCAGAAGTCCAGACTTTCAGTGAAATGCCTTAATTTTAAAAACACTGTTCAGGTATAATGAAACCTGCTGTGGGTCAGGTTTGGCTCCTGGGCCTCCAGTCTTCAAACTATGGGTTAAGACTACAGAGGTTGCGGTGAACTGCTTCAGTCTGAATCCTTCTCTACCACATTCTGTGTTACCATGAGCAACATCACCTCTCTACACCTCAGTTTTCCTCAGTGAGACTAATAGTAGTATTGCCTTAGACCTAGGAAATGCAGAACACTGGAAGGCTAGAACCATATGCCAGTATCAGACATGCTGCAGCAATCAGAATGTTGATTTCAATTATATTTTGACTTCCTGATGGGTTTTGATAAGGTGTTTAGTTCATGACTGGCCCATAGAACATACTCATTAAATGATTACTAACTCATTATGATTATAGCTTAACGACACATAGCTAGTAATTTCATATCTAGGATTTGTAACCAGGTCTTTATAACTGCAAGGCCACATCCTTTTCTCCCAGTGCAATCCTGTTTCTCATAATTCATGATTTTGTTTTGTTCCTAATTCTAGTTTTCCAGTTGTTTATCACAATAGAAGCAGATCAACAACTTTATAAATCATATGTGTTTTTTTGCTGGAAAAATATAACTAATTGAAGCAATTATTGCTTTCAATTTTGCTCAAAAAGTCCCTTTTTAAATTATCTCTATTCCCTCTAAATTTAGAAAGCTAAATTTCTTTTACGAATTCACATACAGCTCTCATTGATTTCAGTGGGTGTCAAGAATCCAGGGATGGAATCTAGCCTGAAGAGTTTTAATTTTCTGTTTATTTACAGCAGGAGATAATAAAAATGGGATGTTTGCTTGGAGTGTATCAACATTAAGTATTCCTGCTAGCAGGATCAAGTACAGCATTGTGACTGAAGTTCAGAGAAAAGTTTCTGCATTTCATTAGCAGACCTGAAGATGCTTTCTTGTAAATGAGCAAGCAGAGCTATTGGCATCAAAGATAACAAGAGATGTTAAACAGGAGGAAGGGTTTCACTCGGGTGAAAAGGGCAGCCAAATATACAGCACAGCTGATAAATACCTCTTTACCTGTATTTTTTCATCTGACTGATATTTTTATTAAGGAAAATGGCTAGTATATTAATGTAATATTTTCTCCAATAAGATTTTTTTTATAGGAAACTTTACGTACATTTCCTGCAGGGTTATTCTGTCCTAAAAGCATTGTATAAAACAGTAGTACAGTGGCAGTGTAGAGGAGAGGACTGGATTTGGAAGCAGAGGACATGGGTTCCAGTCTCAGTTCTGCAGATAAATAACTGTGATTTGGGGCAACTCACTTTCTGTGTGATAATTGGAGATAATAAAACTGAACGACCAAGAGTGAGAATATTTGTAGAAGTTGTTTGTTTCTAGATAGAAGTACAGTATTATTGCTACAGTTATTTTTATATTTTGTGATGGTAAAGGTATAGAACATGGCATGAAATTATAAACACGTTACTACTAAGGGATTACACAGTTTCAATTACTTCAATAATAGAGAGACACACGTTCAATTGTGTTCATTTTGAATGAATACAAAAGGAGATAAGTTGAGGTAGTTCAAGTTTTTTCCCCCCTGAGAAGTAAGAGCAATTTTGCTGACAATAAGGAGAGTAAAAATGAAGGGCTTGAGGAGAGAACAAGAAGGTTGGAATAAGTAACATAAGGAATGTAAAGTGGAGATTACTGGGTGTGAGTAAACAAAACATTAAGCAGACTGAAGAAGACCCCGGTTGTGTGAAACTTAGATGGCTTAATGAGCTGATTTTTCTTTTTTTTCCTTTTCTTTCTATTATTATTATTATTTTTAACGGGTGCCCAGTAGACTGGGCACTGGAGAAGAAAGACAAACAATATGTATTCATATGGGATGGGTAATTATCTTGAAGGATTCAGGAAAAGGAAAAGAAGGTAAACATATTGAGGGTTTTAGAGAGAGAATTCTTTACTTGATAGACAATGTATTTCAAAAATAATGGGAAAGGAAAAGGGGAGTGAAGATCTCAAGGAGACTGTTGTGGAGGAAATGCATATACTATAATAGTTATGTTTTCACGACAGTCTGTGAGGGGTAAAGTCTCTCAGTCATTGATGTCTGGAGATGTCTTTATTGTGTTGGTTATGATAGTTTAGCTCAGTATAAAACTGCAGGTTGACTTATTTCCTCCCAGAAAGTTGAGAATTGCCATTGTATTCTGTTATATATTGTTGAAAGGACATCTACTGTCTAATTGCTGTTCTTTTGTTGGTGGGTTGTCTTTTCTGTCTGTAGCTTTTAAGATTTTACTCTTATCCTTGATATTCTTCAGTTTTCCTATCATGTGCTTTGACATGGGATTAATTTTATTTATCCTAGGATTCAAGTATTTTTTCAATTTTGGAAAATTCTTAAGTATTTTTCTTAAAGTATTGTTTTTCTATCATTTCCTTCTTCTTATTAGACATATATTGAAGACCCTCATTCTATTCTCTATGATTTTGAAGTTATTTTTGTCTACCTATGATGTATTAAAAGAAATTTCCATAATATTATCTTTTAGTGAATTATGTCATTTCTAGATATCTCATCTTTTGAGTTTTGAAACAAATTTCAGTGAAAAAATTTTAAAATTCTAAGATGTCTAACAAGTTAGTTCTGTACCAATTTGTTCTCTTTTTATTTCTACCTGATTTTATTTTATGTTTTCCTTTTCATTTCTAAATTGTTTTAAAAGTTTATAATGCACAAATATATAACTGTTATCCCAAGGAAAACACCTTTATAACTTCTATGAAGGTCAAGAAATAGAACATTGCCAGCATTCCAGAATTCCCTTTCAGGCCTTTTCCTAATCACTCTTCTCTCTTTTCTCCACAAACATAGCTAGTATCCTGAATTCTGGCACCACCACACAGATTTAACTGATTTTGAAGTTTATATGATTGAAATTATAGAGTAAAAATTTTTGGTATCTTGTTTCTTTCACTCAAAATTATGTTCATGAGATTATTCTATCTTGTTGCTGAGAGATGTAGTTCATTAATTTTTATCACTATTTAGTATTCAATTATATTGATATACTATAATTTAATTATCCATTCTAATGTTAATAGACATTGTGTTTCTCTCTAGACTGGATTTATTGTAAATAATGCTAGTATAATCATTTCTATGCATGCTTCTTGGTGCCCATGGCATACATTTCTGTTAGGTAAATATATAGAAGTGGAATTGATAGTTCAAATAATATGCATATCTTCAGCTTTAGGAGATAATGCCAAATTGTTTGCCAAAGTTAATTTATGAACTTGCATTTGCACTAGCAGTATTTGAGAATTCTTGTTCCACATCTTTGCTAACACTTGGTATTATTAGTTGTTTTTAGTTTTAACCATTCTGGTATCTGTACTGTGGTACCTCATTGTGAGGTTGGCTGTTTTACATAAATTTATTAATTTTTTTGATATCTTCTTTTATGAATGCCTATTCAAGTATCCTACCCATTTTTCATTGGATTGTCTATATGTTTCTCTCACTGATTTTTATAAGTTCTCTATATATTTTGGATATGAACTCTTTTTTGGTTAAATTGCTGAAAATTTCTTCTTCCATGCTGTGGCTAGCTTTTTCATACTCTTCATGGTGCTTTCTTTTTTCAGTCAATGGAAATTCTTAATTTTATTATAGTACAATTCATCATCCTTTTCTTTATTGACCTGGTTAAAAAGTATTTTCCTTCTCCAAGTTTAAAGATATTATCCTACATTATTTTCCATTATTATTATTATTATTATTATTATTATTATTATTATTATTTGCTTTTCACATAAATATCTACCAAACACTTAGAATAGATTTTTTCTATGCTATAATTTAGAGATCACTTTTCTCTCTGGCTATTCAGTTAAACCAGCGTCATTTATTGAAAGACCATTCTTTTTTCCATTGCTCAGCAGTATATTATTATAAATCAATGTCTGTATACACAAGGATCTGTTTCTGTGCTCTGTTTTCTTCCATTGGTCTATTTGTCTATCACTGTACTCTAATCACACCATTTAATCGTTACAGTTTTGTAGTAATCATTGATACCCAATAGAGCAAATTCTTTCACCTTTTCCTCTTTAAGTTTATCTTGGTTATTCTTAGCCTTTTGCATTTCCAAATATAAATTTAATAATAAATTTAGAATCAGCTTGCCAAGTTTCATACACACACAAAGCTGTTGGGAGATTGAAATTACATTGTATCTGTAGATCATTTGGGGAAGAATTGACACATCTTTATAATATCGATTTCAATCCATGAGCAAGGATTATCCTACGAGCATTTAGATTTTTAAAATTTCTTTCAATATTATTTTATAGTTTTCTACTTAGAAGTTTTGTATTATCATGTTTATTTCTAGGTATTTGATATATTTTGGTGTTCTTATAAATGATATTTAGAAATTTTTATTTTTGTGTCTCTAGTATATGCAAATTCAATTGATTATTTTATCTTTTATCCAGGAACTTCACTTTTCTTTTTTCCTTTTTCAAAAATTTATGGAAATTTTCAAACATACAAAAAATAGAATTGTTTAATAAGCCTTCATGTGTCTGTTACCCAGCTGCAACAATTGTAATCAGTTTTTGGATCTCCTAACTCATATTTAATTCTAGCAATTTTTCTATAGACTCTTAGAATTTTCTATATACACAATCATACTATTTGTAAAGAATGACAGTTTTATTTCTTCTTTTCTAAGATCTTTTATTTACTTACCTTCCATGCTGCTTAGGATATTCAGAAAAATGTTGAACAGAAGTGATAATAGCATTCTTACCATGTTTGTGAACTTGGCCATGCCTTTTTATTTTCCTCAAATGACACCTATGAAAGAGAAATTCTTATGTATTTGGGTGTCATGGGAATCAATATTTTAACTAAGATATGTTTATACTTAAATATTTGCATAACTTGAGCAATGCTAGTAGTAACTATAATACATTCAAAATGCATTTAAAAAAGCACTAAAAACATGTCAATAAGTAGTTCCTGTGTTTACATGTAATTACACATTTAAAACTTAATTCTCAGCACTCACTTTATGGTTACTGAGGTAATTTAAAAAGTCTCATCCTAGAGATAAGATATAACCACCTACAAATTGGAGTATTTATTTTTCAGTTTGTGAAAATGTCTTTAACTCATTTACGCAGGAAACAAGTTACAACTCTGACAGTAATCTGCTTTTCAGTGAACTTTATAGTTCTCAACTGCACACAGACAACAGCAAATATAAAAGAATTTTTGACTATGAGAATTGAATGCTAAAAAAATTTAGCAGTTTATTGGATTGTATTTTATTTAACAATCTAAGAAGTTCACAGCCATCAGCAATTCCAGTATAATTTTAGGTGCATTTTGGGAATTTGACATTCTCAATGTAGCTGTTAGTACAGCAAACCTGGTAGATGAATTTAATTGCACATGTGAAGGGATCATTCTAAAATCAACTTCGATGGCTTCATTTTCCATAACTGAACTGGATCACTCAACATGGCTCTTACTGTTCCTGATGTTAGAGCATATTCTCTTTTTAAAATAAATTTATAACTGTCAGAAGATATTGACTTGACATACATGATCTCACAGCCTTCATACCTCCACGGGTTCTTTTTCTCTCTATCTATTATGTTCTTATGAAATTCTATTTCATTGCCCTAGGAGCTTCAATAGTTTCTTGCCAGCCTCTGCAGCTGGGCCTCTGTGCTTTGCCACACTCCCACTACAGGGCCATCCCCTTTCCTTTCCCCTGCCTTTTTAATGTTCTTTTAATATATATATATATAGATTTTTTACCTATGCTATTGCTCTGTATTTGGAATGGAAGTGGTGCATCAAAGTGTGAGTGTTGTTTCATCTTGACCAGAAGTCAGATTTGGGGTCACTCTAACAGCAAAGTGGAGGGTAAATTTGAGGTGAACAAGAATGGAGACAAAGCCACTGTATGGATCTTGGGAACTGGACTGGTGCCATGGAATTGGAGAAGGGAAGAATAATTTTGTAAATCAGCAGGCTCAGCCAGAGTCCTCTGAGTCTGCCTCCTGACTACGAATCTGGGGCCTAGGGGTGTGTGAGAAAAACTGCATGAGAATCAGAAGGCAGATATCAGTTAAACCAAAGATGTTGAAGGATTGCACCGTTAAAGATTTAGAGATGTTTTTCCCAATGGAGTAAAAATCCCCGAGAGGTCTGGATCAGAACCTAGGTATGGCGTGGCAAGCGGGGAACAGGATGGGAGGAGACACAGGGTCAGGCTAAGATAGGCACTGAGCTGGCTGTTGTCATGAGGAGAAGATTGGCATTGTTTACTTAAAAGATTTACATAAATGAGGTGAGAAATGGCAATAAATCTTTAAAGAGAGAGAACTAACTGAATCAGAGAGTTACAAAAAAGTGAATGTTTCTGTCAGTCCAAATTCTTGGAAAGCTGAAAGGAGTTATGCATGCATGGCTTGGCCCTATGAAAGTTATCCAGAGTGTTGCACACTCATAATATTTGGGAGTCTAGAAAATGGAGGAATAATGACAATGATATAAGAAGACACTCATGACTTCTTTTCAAAATAAATAATACATAGAAGTCTTCCATCAAGTTTGATTTTATGTTTAGTATATTATGTAGCAGCTAGTTGGATATGTATATCCCCTTATAATGTAAGAAATCAGAATGGAAAGACCAAAGAGGCAAGATGTTATAATACCTATGTAAGAGGAGGTTTTCATTCATTCATTCACTCATTCAGCACGTATCTGTTAAGGGCTTATTGACCGCCAAGGAGTAGTCTAGACCCTGGAAGTACATCAGTGAGCAAAATTGTCAAATTTAATTTATAGGACATAAGAGTAGTAAAACAAGGAAACAAAGAAAGCGGATGTACTTTCTAATGTCTTTCAGCAGTGGAGGAAGAATAAAAACCAGGAGCAAGTCTTTTCATCACGAGTTTTCTGGCTCTTCCTTCAACTGACTCAGTTTTGAAACAAAATATATTGAACATATTTATTAGTTTACACGTGACTGCTAGGAAGTGGAGGATAACAAAAATAAATAAAGTAGGATTCCAATGCTTAAGAAACAGTTTTGAAGCCAGACAGACAATTACAAACAAATGGTACGATCATGGCTTTGATAGAGCTAAATACAGAGAGCTCTGGAGCATGTAGCTGATGCAGCTCCCTGCACTGGAAGGGATAGAAAAGGCTTTCTAAGGGGACCTCTTTGCTGGCTCTGGAGGGAGTAGGAATTAGGTGGCATTATTGACAAGAGGGTGGTGTCCATACTCGGGGAGGAAAATGTGCCAAGATTTCCCTTAACACTGCTCTAGTGCCGTCATCTTGCTATGATCTCCTATTTCCATCTTCAGCCCTTTCCGGAATTAAGTTCTCTCCTTCTTTCTGGGGATACTAGAGGGTTTTTCTTCACCAGTATCTCTTTTTTGACAGAAGGCAGAACAGTGCTCAACTTTGGATGTGGGGGTGTGCATTGAATGAGAAGAAGCAAGAGGGTGATGGAATGTTCCAGATCTTGATCTAGGTGTTGGTTGCCTGGGCGTATACATATGTAAAACTCTACTGAGCTATATGCTTCTTAGAGCCGTGCATTTTTCTGTAAGCACACTAGACCTCAATAAAACAGGAAAAAAACTCCCAGCCGAAACTGTCTCAATGCCTGTCAGTCCTGTGATGTTACTTCTCAGATGATACAGTTTAGCACTTGGCACCAGATATCTTCTGAGTTTTTAGTTGTTGAGTTTTTGTTTTTTATGCTCTGTTCATTTCCCGTTTGAGAATCTTTTCAGAAACCAGATTATAAATGCCATTCAAAACCTTGATTTTGGTCTAGGCTCCCAGTTGTCCTTAAATTAGAAATATATGAACTCACGTCCAGGGTACAATTCGTTTCACAGTATTTCAGATGTTTCCTTTGCATCCAACTGTGGAGCATGTATTTCTGTTTCTCCTTTGGGTGCATTGAGGAAGGGGCTAATTCTACTGGTTCTCTTACTGTATTTGGGAGAGTGAGCTGTGTACCCAGTTTGAGTACTCAATAAACACTCCTGAATGAGGATGAGTGTGGAAAAGTCCAGAAAACATTTGTTTCCATTTTGATTTATGAGCTTCTTAGAAAAGAGAAGAGAAGGACCTAAAGAGTACGCTGAAGGCATCTTATTTCTTCCCTACCCCTTGAGCAGATTAAAAGAGGAGAAGAAGTAAAATAATCTTGAAGGTTGATTGAGGGATAAAACACCCACCGAACAAATTTGACTTATTCAAGTTTTATGACTCTCCAAATAGCAGGTGTAAGTAGATTCGCGGGAGCTTAGAAATCCATGTCTGCCAAGCAAAATAACTTTTAAGGAAAAAGGTTCTTTGCATTTTCTCAGGTCAAAAACCAAGTTTGTAGCTTAGCTTTTGCTCTTAGAAAATATCAGGTGAAAAGGAAAAAAAATATGCCATTTATGTCGTGATTGTAGAACAACTTCAGTGGGAGATCTAATCTCAGGTAAAGCAGCTCGTGGGTCAGCTGATCCTCCATATAGGGATAATGAAAACCAAGCCTGGATTCTTTTCATGTCGCTCAGACTGGGTGATATTCGAGGCTAGCCAGCGCAAACTCATCAAGTACTTTCAAAACCCTTCAACAAAACTATATTGTAAACATTAAACTTGCTAAGAGGCTAGATTTTAAGTGTTCCGAACACTAGAGGAAATAATTATATTGTGCAATAGAGGTGTTAGCTAATGCTCCTATGGCAGTCATATTGCAACACAAATATATCAAACCAATATGCTGTACACCTTAAACTTAGACAATGTTGTACGTCAAATTTAACTCAATAAAAAAACCCAAAAAACTGAGAACAATAATGACAACAAAAATCCTTCCAGGGCTCTCCTTCCTCTTGAATTCGGTTCCCAATTCTCTCTTCTTCCCACCAGAGCTGCCAGTCATCCCACAATGGATCTGTGGTCCAAGACCCCTCACTGTAGGTCTTTACCTTGGGCTGTGCCATGTCCTCAGGAATGCTCAGTCATACGTTGCCTATCTTTAGTCCCTTTTCCCTGGGATCCTGACCTCTGTCATCCAAAGTTACTTATTGATCCCCGAACCAAACTGTGAAGATGTGTTTATCGATGGAATTTTGCTATACTTGATCTTAGCCAAAAGGCCGAGAAGCAATATTGATGGAGTTTTGCTAATGGGAGATGTTATTATGCCACACTGCCCCCTTTTTACTTTTGTTAATCAAATGTGCATTCAAATGCCTTGTTGGAGAAAACTGAGAAAACACAGTAATCATACCCATGAGAATATAAGGATTAATAATCTTTCCACTCAATAACCACCATTAACATACACACATGTGTGCACACATATGTAAGCATGTACATAAATTTTTTGCCTTTTTCATTTTAACAATATTTAGTTAAAGTGTTTCCATGTCAGTAAACATATTTCCATAACATTATTCTTTGTGGCTGGAAACTATTCCATTTTATGATTAAGTTATTATTTATTTAAATAGTCCCTTACTGTTGGATATTTGATTACTGTCCATTTTTTCTCTATTAAATATACAGGGAATCCTTGTAGTGCATATGTTCTTCTTGTCAATAATTTTCTCAGAAAATTTCTTAGACTTAGAATCTCCAGGTCAAAGATATGTGCAAAAATCCCCTACTCACTTTTTCAGCTAGCTTATCTTTATTAATTAAAAAAAAGGAATGTATGCTCATTGTAAAATCTCAGATAATGCATAATGAAAAGTACGTTTCCCTTCCCCCTGAGACTCCTAGCTCTCCCTATAGGCAGCCACTGTTAAACATCTCTTCTGCTACCTTCTGGAAATAGTCTATGCCAGCATATACATGTAGCATATCCTTTTCTTTTTACCCAAATAGATGTACGTACACTATTCTGTACTTTTAGTTCGTAAAATTTTAAAAAACGTATCTTGGAGCTCCTTCCAGTTTAAAACAAATAGATCCAATTTATGCTTTTTTCATGACCACATAGTAATGATGGTATTTATGTATCAAATTTGATATAATCAGTGTTCTCTTCATGGAGTTAGGCTGTTTTCCCTTCTTTGTTGAGACAAACACAGCAACAAACACTCTGATGCATCCGGGCTTTTGCACATATATGTGTGTTGATGAATTCTTACAAATAGAATTTTAAGGCTTTTGATACATATGTCCAAACTGTTCTTTATTAAGGAATAAATTTACATTATTATGGAAAAAAAAGAACACAGTCTCCTCTCTTCTTTTTTTCTTAACGAGAAGCCTTTAGAGGCAATGTTTAATTTCTAAGGACCAACTGTAAAGTTGGCATTTTCCAGCCCCAAAGAAGAAACCTGGGTAAAGGCAGCATCTCTTTAATATCCTTCTAGCCCTCTGCAGAAGAAGCCCGTTCCTAAGCCCACATGAACATGTGTATTGTTTATTAACGTGCCCCTCAGAGATGTTTCAATCTTAGCTCCTTCACCATGAGGGGCACCATGATTTTGCCTGATCAAATTTTTAAATCTGTTTCTTTGCTAACCATGGCACCTCTGCTTCTTACATGGTTTTCTTATTCTTTAAGCGTCTCTGTCTCAGGTATCTTATTCCTAATCCTTTTCATGTAGAATGTAAACTCCTTGAGAAGAGTTGATTATTTTGTTCACTGCTGTATCCCCTGCACCTAGTCCATACTAGTGGCTCAATAAGTTTTTGTTGAAAGAATCAGTCAATTCAGTCAAACAGAAGTTTCCAGAAATCCCCATAACCCTGACACGGTTTACCTGTCACAAATTTTGTACCATTGTCTTGTGTTTGTTACTCTCCTGATTAAACCAGGAATTTTTAACCTATGGTTCAAGGATGAGATTCAGTGTGTGAAATCCCAGAGCTTGCAGGTCAAGTCTGAGGTACACGTGTGAATGTGCGTTTGGGGGTGGGGGTGGGGGAAAAAGAGAAGGTTACTAGTGCTTGTGAGACTGAATTGTTTCATCCTTTTTTTCTTACTCTCAATGACAATTTAGCATAATTTATGCCAAAATAAATGTATTGAGAATGATTCTTTTCAGATGACTGGCAAAGTAGATGTGATGCCTTTGACTTTAAATATATATTAAGCTGGTTAAGCAGAGTGTTGGGTAACTATAAAGCAAACAATGTTATGGGCATCAAAGGAACCCTTACTAGTCAGAACCATGATTTTTCTTCTGGCTTTGTAATGATTGCTGGAGAATTCTTGGGGAAAAAAAGGTTGTGACATTTTCACATTCACTTTGAAAGAGAAACAATCAGCTTATATGATAAAATATTTAAAAATAAAGTAAATAAAATGAACTATTTTGATTGATGTCACAGATAAAGAGGATTAAGTCTATTTTTATAATGAAAAATTTTTCCATGTGACTTTTCAATGTTAGAAAAAAGGATCAGAGAGTGCTAAGTGGATTAATAAAATGATTTAATCATATTTTTAATATTTCCCTCTTCAAAGAGAATCTATATTAACTAATATTTCAAACATGAAGTTGGTTACACACGTGAAATTATAGGGATAAATGGAAACAGAGCGTGTTCTTTTTGAACCAGGATTTCTTTAACATCTGAGAAGAAATAGGACAGTGATTGGCTTTCTGGGGAAGGATGGTACTAAGAGGGTTGACGAATCAACCCAGGGGCCTGGAAAACCAAGGGAGCTGTTCGAAAAATTATAATGAGGAGAAGAAATTGCTTTAGAAAGCTGTATGGAAAAATAATAAAGTTAGCAATAATGTTATTTTCAGAGTCAATATTAACACATGACTCAGGTATCAAAAAAATGTCACTCAGGAGAAAGGAAAACATAAGAGCATTTGATTAAATGAATTTGGACTACCTTTCAGAAAGCAATGGTTTGGACTTGAAACAGAAAATTTCCATTCATGTATTCCTTCAATATGAAGTTAGCATCTGCTACACCTTAGTGTTATATTAAGGAAGATAGTCTATTGTCATCTCTGATGAGTGCAAGGGAAGTGGCTGGATAAAGTGCAGAAAATTCAGTGTTTTGTGGATTCTTAGAGGGAAAATTAAAAATGTGACAATTCCTTATCATAATCAATTTTATAATGAATGAAAACTATGACTCTCTGCAACCCCACTACACAGATAGGAAAAACAAGCTACAAAAGGGTGTGTGGTCCAGACCTCAGACTCTACAGCTTAGAGGAAGTTAGCCTGACGATTGATGTTCATCCAGACTCTCATTAACCTCTGACCCATGCGGAACATGTTTCAGGTGAAAGAAATAAAGATTATGTTGCAATATGAACAAATTACCCTGTTAAGTTTTTAAATGTTTACTAGTAGGGCATAGGCGGGGGTGACTCACACACAGTAATTAGACATTAAGCTGCCGTACGGTAGCCTATTAACTACAAAACAAGTTTGACCAGAGATTGATTTTTAACATTTTTAATTAACAGAGAATGAGCAAGATAAACCTGAAAAATGAAGAGCCACACTGAATCTTAAATAGTGAGCAATTTGGAAATAGTAATTCATTGTTTATTCTTGCCAATGTATGAAAATAATAGAACATGGTTACACGTTTCACTTCTTAGTATTTTCTTATCAGAAATGAGACACTGACATTTATGTGATTGCCCAGTTATGTTGTATGTTAAGATGTAAAATTTATAATAAATATTTAAAATGCCATATCATCATGTAACGGATTTGATGGATGAACAACTTTTTAGCAACTTTTAAAATAAAAGGATGTTTAGTTAGAAAACATTCCCTTATATGAAGTAAGCTTTCCAGTTGTCCATTCAGATTTATTAGTCTAATGTTTCTTGTTTTAGCCCAAGTCTTAATATTAGAGAAAAGATATAGACTTTATTAAAATACATACACACACACACATACTTCATCAAAATTAGAACAAATTACGCTCAGCCAAAATAACCACAGCTTCTATTAGTAGAAATTTGAAATGGTTGATATCCAGATGTGTATCCAAATAATAGTTTTTAAATAGGCAATTATTATTAAGTAAAATTATTCTTTAAATTAACAGCAAGGAAAACATGATATAAAGGGATAATTTTTGATTTCTTCCTTATTTTTGATAAATCTTAATTTTGAAAAGGTGGATAAAGAGAACTTCACTCGTCACCAATTAGAAATGGCTCATTAACATATTTGTAAGTTAGGATTTATAGTTGTTCTCATAATAAGAATTATTGATTTTTTCTGTGTGTCCAAGTGGGTCACCTCCATGAAGAAGCTAAAAATTTGCATAATGCACTTAGGTTGGTTTCAGAAATAAGTCATGTGACTTCATCTTTTGTTCCCATTCTGTCTTGTAATCTGACATGATTTGGCCAGCTTAATGGTTGCCATATTCATGGTACAGTTTTTGTACTTTGATGACAATTCAAAACCATGACAATTTTTATTAGTATTCTTGTAAGTATTTACAAGACTTGTTTCACTACATAGCTTATTAAAAAATATTAATCTCGCTCTCTTTCCTCCCTGCCTCCCTTTCCATCTCCCTTTCTCTAACTTTTTGAACGTATTCCTCCTTCTCATGTCCATTTTCTTTTAAATAAGGGATGTCCTCTTAGGCTTATCTAATTAGATTTTTATAAAATTACTCAGCATGTGAAATGACCTTTTAACAACAGAGTAAACTAAAATCCTTTGTAACAAAGGGTCTGACATTTACCTGGGTTATTTTGTGCCTCTTTCTCTGAAGTGACTCGTGAAATCTGGGTAGTGACTCTCCTCCTGGAGGGATGACCCGTGAGGCTACTGCTCCCAGTACTCACTTTGCCAGTTGATTGTTGTATAATCACTTATTCTGGGCCTTAGTTTTTCTCTCTCTCTGCGTTGCCTTCTTTCTCTCTCTTTTTCCTTATTTGTGTCATTTTCTTTCTTCTTTTGGCTAAAAACGTGATTCTTAATGACTTGTAAAATGACAAAACTCTCCTAGGAATTTCGATGCTAATATTGTCCTCTACCCTTCTGAGAAGCACTGAGCTAAATAATCACCTTGGACGAAAGAACCCATAGAAGTGAATAAAAAGCATAGCAGGGGGCCCAAGTCGTGTCCACTGCTGAGGTCCAAAGGTGTATAAGCCTGTCAGCTGGAATGGGGGGTGGCCCACCAGAAGTCTGTTTGTGGGAGAGACTGGCGATCTCACTAACAGATAACTCATCTGAGATGGAGAGGGAGCCAGGCATGGGAAGCTTGACTCAATAACAACACCTCAGACTTCTGAGGGGAAGGATTCTGGGCATTTCACATGTGTCAGTGTCTCTCAGCCCAGCAAATTCTTCCTCCACCCACAATTGGACTCCTGTCTGAGGCTTACAGTGACCTGTGAGCAGGATCTGTCAGTTAAAATGGAGGGACCTGTTTGGCAAAGTTAAGACTCCAGGGCACAAGCATACTGCTTTGGTTGCAGCCATCTGACATAGTGTAATACGGGAAGAGAGAGACATTCTTATTCACTTCGAAAGTCAGTGGCCAACAACATTGTATCCTCAGGGATCACCTGTGTTAGCAGTAGTGTGTATGGGGACAGCAGCGCCCAGAGAGAGTGGCAGTGTCCAGCGGGCACGGTGCCTGGCAGATGGCACTGTCTGTACTGTCTGTACTGTCTGGGCAGTGGGATCCTGCAAAGATAGTGTGGCTGCAAAACTACCTTATTTGTGAGCCTTGGAGATACTCTGAAATATGTGGGACTGAGGGACTTTGCAGAGGTCTGAGCTATTGGAGGGAAAAAGCAGTGACATTTGGGTTATTACTACAACTTGGTTCTGCTTGCTACAAGTGTGACTCCTGAAGAAACTCTGGCTCACCAAAGCAGCATATGATCGCATTGCCATACATCAACATTTTAGTCCCCAGACCCGTTTTCTTCCAGTCTGCTCTTCAAGAAGATAGACTATTGAATGGTACAATGAGAAAATAGGTCACCATTTTGATAAGGAAGAGGATGGATGGTGAAGAATGATGAAAAAAAGCTGGCAAATTAACAAAGGTAATTAAGGTAGTAAAAGCCAGAGGAGCTGATTTTCACTTTACCAAATATATTCCAACTGAGCAAAAAAGAGAATTATTCACATGCATATATTCACAGGAGGCAGAAACAGAGAGCAAAAATAACCATGAAAACTGACACTGGAAATTAAAGAGGAGGAAACAGAGTAGTTAATTCTTGTACTCAGCCTTGTTTTTTCCCAAGCTGGAAAAATGATAGTGGATTAATTAAGTAAGGCGAGAAAAAAATTACTGTGAACGCATGCTAACTTCTAGCAGTCTCCTTTAAGGGCATCCTCATTATTTGTCGATTTGCTGGCCATCCGTACAAGAACATTAATTTTTTAATCTGTGAACCGCCCACAGATTGGGCAATCTGCATGCACTGAAAGCATGTGCTTCTTCATGCGTTGGTGCATGCTGAATAGGGTTGTCCTTTTTCTAAATTATCATCTGCTGGCCTGTGCAATTTTCATGAGCAAATATGGGTATTTGCACACGCAAATGGAAGTGCATGAAAGTAATATGTGCTCGGTATTGTGGGCCCAGCCAGGGTTCAGCTTTTTGGAGTTGAAAGCCCTGTAAATGCTGCACAGATTTCTGAGGCAGCTTCGCTTAGCAAGCACAATTCATGGGCCTAGGCAAGGAGTTTTATTCCATGAGCTAAATATCCCTCCTTTGCACAAAGAGATATTTAGCTCGTAGAATTACATATTATAAAATATATAAAACATAATAATATGTATATATATTTAGGATTTGGAGTTATAGAATGCTTTAATGGACATTTTGCTAGGATAAGGTATAAGCTAACTTTTGGCTCTGAAGTGTTTACTAGTATGTTATGGTTTGAAGTGTAGAATAAGTCTTTCAATTTCCTTTTAAACTATTGCTTTAAAGGTTATATAATTATGAAAAACAAAAGCGGGAGCTTAAACATTCAGGGTTATGTTGCCAAATAATATCCGAGAAGCAAAAGATTCCAAAAATTAGCAACAATTAGTAATTACACAGAGCCAAGCTTCCTCTCAGAGGACACGTAATATTTTAATAGCTTAGGGAGTGTATTTACCATTTTACTAGTGCAGTATTCTACTACATGTGTCTTATAGCTATGCTTACATATGTATCTATACCTTGAGAAACCCAGTGGTTTCTTCCAGTCTGAAATCTCCCAGCCATGGCTTAAAGAAGTGACGGGTGCCCCTCACTCTCCTAGAATCTCGTAAAGCTCTCTGCTTACAGACTCTAGTCTAAGCTCACCTACAGGATGCAGACACAAAATCCTAAATTGTATTTTTTGGCTTGAATTTCCACAACATAATTTTCTTAGTCAAGTTATTCTGAAGCATCATTTAGAAATTTCTACTTTCTTGTTATTTTGTTTCTCATTAACATTCAATTATAACTTTTTTTAATGAAAAAGAACATTTTACAAAGGGGGAAAGAGATGTTTAACTGAATCTTCAGGATGCCAAACAACTGATTGAAAAGTGAAAAATGAAACCAATCAACTGAAATTGTTATATACCATGATGAACAATGGTTCAAATGATTTCCCCCTGTTATTTATCATCAGTTCTTTTTTGAATCCATAGGACAAATTGCATTTTCCAAAGATCCAGGCCCACAAGCAGCTGCCAGGATCCTGGCTGTCAGCAAACACTCCTGTGGCTGCATGGTCTCCCCATGGGCTTGTACACTGTAGCGGAGGCCGGTGTCTGGAGTTGGGCTGGGGATATGCAGGTGCATAGCTACAACATGACTTCCTGTCCTGTGTGCTCTTCTAGAACCTCGCTACTACCTTGTCAATAAGTGGAATCAAATTCTCCTTTTCTTGGAGCTGGGCAAGCTTGTGATTTGCTTATAACAGGTAGAATGTGGTTCAAGTCACGCTGTGTGATTTCTGAGGCCGGGTCATAAAGGCAGTGCAGCTCTGTCTTGCTGACTGGGGCACGTAGTTTTGGAGCCCTGACCCACCATGTAACAGTGAAAACCCTGAGGCCTCCGTGCCCAGGCCACAGGAGGAGGCCACGTGTAGGTGCTCCTGCCAACAGCCCCAGCTGAGGCCCGAGCCAACAGCCAGCACTGACCACCAGGCCTGTAAGTGAAGATGCTGCCAGATGACTTCAGCCCCTAGCTGTGGATTCACCCTCAACCTTTGAGTCTTCTAGCTGGGAACTCACACATCAAAGCAGAGAAAAGCCATTCCTACATTGCCCGGTCTGAATTACCTAACCTGTTAGCTTAATAGAATGCATGTTTTAAGCTCCTAAATTTGGGGTTAATTTGTTACACAGCAATAATAACCAAAACTGTCAACAAGTTACTTGAGATATTGCAAAGTCCATTTAGGATAAGATGTTTGGCTATTTTTTCTAAAACCCAGTGATATTGAATAATTTTTCAGAGAGGAAGTCACTGGTTAATTATTTTAAGGCCAGCATTCTCAATTTAAAAATGTTATATCTAAAAAAAGTATATACAAAAGTTTATTTTGAAAAGATAATATTAGTAAATCAGTCAGACCGGGGGGATACATTGCACAAGTATTCTTGGAACAAAGATAATTTGAGCTCAGCCAACAGATGTTTTGTCAGTGCACGTGGCTAAGGGCAGTGCTGGTCCCATTCCATCTTCACTCTGTTCCTTTCTCTTTCCCTTCTTTTCCCTTCTCTTAGTCAGCGACCCCTCACAAGGTGGGCTGGTGCACTCATGTGGTGTTGGGTTGTGTGTGGTAAAGTGTGAACTGAAGGTGACTTCTGTTCAGCCCCTTATCATGTGCATATCTGATCATGGGAAGAGTTACTTATATGTGAAATAAACGTGAACTTTCTATTTTGCCCCACAAGTCATAGTGCGAAGTAGCCAATAAAATCTCTCTACAAAGTATTTTAGAAATTACAGTGCCTAACACTAAGGATGAAGGAACCCAATAGGAAAATGTAGTAATAACTTTCTGGTAAAATATTGAAAACAATGAATTCCAAGAGAAATAAAAATAGTTGGGAGTGGAAAACAAAAGTGTAAGACCATGAAATAAACTGTAGCAAGAAGACATTTCTCAGCGGCAGCTGCTCCATAGGGCAGTTATGGTGGGTTCCAGGCCCAGGTGGTCCATCCTTATGGTACAGAAATATTGTAGCTGATCTGAGGGAGATTCTGTGCCATTTTATATTTTCATATTCCATGTTGAATTTCACTACTCAGGGGAGAACTGTAGAAGAGAGTGGATACCATGCATAATGGTACTGGGACATGTTGGTTCCTGGTTCCTATTTAATATGGTCCAACATGGAGCCCTTTCTGGATATTCCACAATATAAATGATAGTTAAAAAATAATTTGCCCGACCATTTCTGTAGTTACTTTTGGTGCCACTAAAAACAAAAAGCCAGGGATGTGTTTATAATATACAGAGAATCATTGCCTCTTATTACTGTCATTCCAATCTTTTTTTGGAAGTAGGGCAGGTGTGGGAGAGATCACACTGCAGAGAGACTGGGTGAGCACGTGAGTGTTTGCTATAATCGCATCTTCTTTTTTATGTCTAAGGCATCACTTCTATTATGGTTGCCACATGGCTATTTTCAAAAGCATCCCTGACTTAGTGAATTTAATTACACACCCTACCTCACCTGTCACTGAATCTTTGGTCCCCTGTTCCTACGCTTTCTCCTGTTTAACAGGTAGTCTCCGCAGTGGAAGGAGTGCATAAACTTAAATCATCCGGGCTCTGGTAGAGGCCCTGTGATTAACCAGAGGGGCTGATTCTTGTTTGAAATAGTCATAAACTTTTTCCTCTAAAAAATTGTGTTAGTCCTATCCTTAATCCTGTTTAGATGACTAGGCATTCTGCAATCAAGGGTAAGAAGCAGAAAACAAAAAAGTCAAGGAATAGGTGTTGAGTACATACTAAGTTTTTGGTCCCAGAGAACAGGAAAAATGCCCTGGGACTCAGACAAGTATGCAAGTTGGGGGAGAATCACAGAAAGCTCAGAGGGGAGGGTCATGTCCTGTCCACTCTACTTCCCATCAGGCTCACCGAGGGAAAAAGGAGATGTTAGAACTCGCAGAATAGGTTTGGAGAATCTGAGTTCAGACAAGCCTTCAGCCACTCTTCCTGGGTGGCAAAGTGGTGTCAAGCCCCAGAATTCTTCATGCACAGCACAGTGTGAAAACAGAAGGAAGGTCTATTTGCCAAGTCTAGGCAAACAGACGTGTCTTGTGAAAGCTGTTGTGCTCTAGCACTATGCTAGGTGCTGGAAATAAAAAGGTAAATCTGATAGAAGCCCAGCCTTGGAGTAGCTCCAGAGTCTAGGTGTCATTGACATGTAATTACAGGATACTTAGTTCTGCTACAGCAGGGTAACTGACAAAATGCAAATCTTTCTGAATTGAATTCAATTCAGGATCCCAATTGCAATCCCACTGCCCCCGAAGTATTTCCAACATTCCCATTTTATAGATAAGGGAGCTGAGACTCAGAGAGAAAGTGATGTGGCCAGGGTTCCACAGCTACTGGATGGGGGAGTAAGGTAGCCAATTCAATCCACAGGGTATGCGTGTGTTATCATCAGGATTTCCTCATCTTTTTTATCTCCAACATTCTTGAACTGTATAATAAATATAAATCTCGTAGAACTCAAATTGTTAAAGAAAATTAAATGAACACACCTCCTCTTTGGGGACAATTTGTATAATAAATTGATAATCCTTGTTAAAAGTAAATGAAATCATTTGGTATAAATTATGATAAATTATCTTTTAGAGAATGAATGATTATTTGTTACTTATTTATGATGTCAGTATATGAGTTTTCCCTCTTGTAGGGAAAGATCCTACTTCACTGTTAAAATGAACATATGCAGTAATGCCTTAACTAAGAGGAATTTCTATGTTGCTATTTTTATTCAATTTATTTAAATGTAAGAAAAAATGACTCAAGAAGACTAACCTCTAAATAAACATACAAATAAATAAAATAAAATGCAATAAATCTGCTGGGAAAATCACCCACGCCAGCTGATATGATTTCACTCTGTGCAAAACCCTGTCTATTTCAGAAGGTGCTCAGTGCAATAAACATGGCTCAGCAGAACTTTTATTCAATAAGGAAAGCTTCATAAATACAGTCCTTGTGCATTTTACTTGATCTGCCATAGAAGTGCATTTTATTGAAATATAACTTTTAAAAGCTTATGAAGATATCCCCATATATTCAGAAATACCATTCTTTCAGGAAAAAAAAAAAAAGCAGCAGTAGCCTGTGAATCCTTTAATCATGGGCATTAAAAAAGATCTGTTCGGAGATTGCAGGGCTACTGACTCAAGTTAACATTTTCTTGGCTTGCTTCTGGCTGCTAGCTATCTTTGCATGTGCATAATGCTGATGTAAAACGACATTTGCACCTGTTGTTGCCATCCTATGTTAATTAGCATAGTGCCCTAAGTAGTAACGGGGCCATCACATCCAAACAGAAGCCATTAACATATTGCAGCTGTCATGGCTAAGAAAGATACCGGAGCTGGGAGATGTGCTGTGCGCATCCCTGCATACCTTGGCTCGGTTAGCAGAGCTCTCCCAGTTGGAGTCACTTGGGAGAAGAAAAGAAGCGTGGGATGTAGCCATTCAGGAGTGAAAGAATACATTTTACTCCAGGTTTACTTTCATGTATTATGCATAGCCTTCAAGGTCACTGCATGATCATTTATAAGATTTTAATGAGATATCAAAGTGAAAAGAATGGAATGTAATTAATGGAATCTTATTGCAAAGATAGACAGGTGTGAGAGCCCCAAAAAACAATGCAATCTTCCCAATTCTAGAGCTAAGAAGAAGACCAAATATCAAAATCACACCGCGGTGAGGGGGCGAGTGTTACCATATGGAGATCACACTTCGTTACAGAAGGCCTTCAATTCTTTTCAGCAATACAATTCCAAAAAATTAAAGAACATGTAGAAGTTTCTGTGAGAGAGTAATGATAGGTACTTGAGTTAGAATATACAGATCTTTTCTAAACCCAGAGGAGACAGATGACCTATTCCAAGACTTCAAGAAGAAGAGTTTCTATTAAGTATAGATATCTTCTATGAATCATTGCAACAGGGCATGCAGGTCAGCTATCTTATGCCAGTGAGCACTCCATTCCCCAGAAGGTGTTTTGTTCAACATACAGTCAGGTTTCTTTGAAGTTAGTTTGGTTCTCTGTATTTTTTCAACTTAGAAAAATTGCTTAGCTCATACAAATGTTGGTTAAAATGTAGAAACAGCGTAGGAAAAGTTTAGACTGATGAGTACCCAGTTAACCAGAAACTTCACTCAACTGACTTTTGTTTTTTGCATTCGACCTAGTTCGAGAAAGAGGCAAACAGAAAGAAGTTAGTGGGCAATGGGAGTTTAATAAAAAACAAAACAGTTTCTGGGATATGTCCTGGGGATAACTATCCATGTTACTAAATTTTCCAGAACTTTATGCCTGCATCTTTGTTTAGGGAGAACTGGTGTTAAAAGTAATGATCCCAGACCCGAAGGACTTTGAAGTCTTTCATGATTCATCAAAGAGAAATAGATTCCATTCAGCACACTGTTGTTCTAACTAAGGCCAGAATATATGGTACGGTTTAGAAAGATTTCGTAGCTAATGATCTTGTGGAGGAAGAATAACTCTGTTTAAGCACTTAACCCCAAAATCTGGATATTCAATTTTTTAAACATTCTGGTTACTTTCTTTAGCTCCAAATTCTGTCTATTAAAAGGTAAGTCACTTAGCGCAAATAAAAATTTCTTTTCAGGGTAATATTAAAGAAATATTAATATTTCTTTACTTAAGTACTTTACTTAAGTCCTTTGTACTTACCCAACAACCAAACAATTTAGTCACTTTCATATGTAGGTAAGTATATGGCAGAGGGAATGGGAAACAGCTAAACTATTCAGTTGAAACTATACCACCATATTGGTTGGCTGAATGACTAAATTTTTTACTCTTGGTAGTAGCAGTTTTAAGGTTGAAGAGAAAATATCTTTACATATTTGTAAGCCAAGAATAATATTAGTATTTAAAAAAAATTTGTTTACTCGTTGTAAGAAAAATGCAATAAAATCATAGACTTTTATTGGTGATCCGGGAGTTTTTACGTAAGTGTTTCACAATGCTTTCAGAATTGTCTTCTGTCTTCTGGTTTAATGATAGAGAGATTAGCCGTGTTTGAAGGATATGTAAACAGTCAATGAAAAATGAAAAAAAAACCCTTACTTTTACAGATATTTTATGTATACAGTATTTGGTTACCAAGAAATCACTAGAAATAATGACCAGATATTTTAAATTTTCACCAAGATATTTTACTTCATGTAACCAACTTAGATAAGTAAATAGCTTGGCTAATATCAGTGGCAAAGTTGAGCCTAGAAATTTGTCTCTACCTCCTGTTTGACACTGGGGCCATGAGAATGTGCTATTTTTCTTGGCTGCATTATTACCCTAGTCATTACTAATGTTTCCTTCATTCTGCAGCTGCAAATACCAGCACTCTGATTTACATTTCTCCCAGCTATGACTCAACAAAATTTGGTATTTGGGGGGAGAAAGCAAATAATCATTTTAATCTAATCAACAATACTAGACATATGAGATAAAAATAATTTAAAATTCATGAAGAAACCATCTTCCCATTTTTAAAAGGTTAAGTTCCCCTAAGCTATGAAAGAAAAACACCCTCTGAAGACCTAGGGAAGCAGTAAACACTGGTGGCAAGTGACAGGAATTGATCCTCCTTGGCTGTGCCTGTCATGTCTCTAAATTTTATTTCCACCATCTCCAGAATGCTATGAAAAGAGAGAGTGGGCGCCGGACTATGGCCCGAGGGCCTGCTACCTGGGTCTCTGACTTTTCCTCAATTAGGAGGCCTCCCTGCCTGATGGAGAGACGAGCGTCTGACTGGGGGCCTGGACAGTTGTGAGGTATTGATTAGCCATAATGTAGAGTGAAATCTGAATAAAAAAGCCCCATGATCAAAAGACCTTCTTCGGAGACAGCATGCCCTCTAAGCCAAGGGTCCAGAGATTCTGATGAGCTCTGTTTCCTTTCTGAGGGAGAGAGAATTCCAGCTTCCTTATAAAGGCTCTCTTGATGAGAAAGTCCAGTGGACCTTCTGTCAGAAAAGCTGAGGCTTCAGATTTGACAGGCGCTTGTTAGTTTTTCATCCCAGATCACTCAACATTCAGAGAAGAGAAGAAAAAAAGATTGCTAATATTGCTGGGTGCCACGAAAGCTGGCCTAGCAACTTACATCAGGAAGCTACTGCCGCCTTCTTCAGCGTTAAAGAAAACACAAACCCTATGTGGCATAGAAACTGTCTTTTTCCACACTGCTGACCTCGCCGTAATCACCAATTAAAGTTTTATTTAGACCATGAACAGCCAATGCATGGCTTTTCATTGAATTTTTAAAAATTATTTCTCTTTAAAGGAATACTTTTGTGTTCTCTTAGTGGATCCCTTATTAGGAACTTTTTAATTAAAATGTCTTGGTGTCTTTCATTTGTGCCATGTTTTTAAGACAGTTCTATAAATCCGCTACCTTGAGCTGTTATTACAGGCCTATGAAGTAGGAAGTCCAAGTCTCACTGTCCCCACGTGAAGAATGCAGAAACAAAGATATATACAGGGGCCAAGAGCTTGTCCAAGGTCACACAGATAATGAGAACTCAGGCATTCTGACTCCTAGTCTGGTCTTCTCATTATAGAACTACAATTAAGCCGTTCTGACTCCCAAATGATGTTTGCAGAGTCAGGACTGAATGCTGTGTCAGTAGCCTCGTTCCAAAATTGCCATACTTCCATGGTGTGTTCCAACAATTACCCATTGTTTCTAAAGTTATTGAGGATAGAAACAGTGTTTCTGCATTCTCTCTTCACTTAATACATCCTATTAATTGGTGACTAACTAAACTCATATTCCTTCTGCAGGTGTCCCCTTTTCTGCCAATAGTCTCTTAGGATGCCTATATGCATTCATTCAATTCCTTCAAGGCGATGTTTGTCCTGGTCACTGTGGTACGCCCTGACCCAGCACCGTGACTGACCCAAGCGGATGTTCAATAAGTATCAACTGCAGGAATAGTTGAACAGCTGAGTGAATGGAAGCACTGGAAGCCCAGAGGAGAACCATAAGCAGATTAGATCTTATTGATAGAGCTCTCTATGAACTAACAGAATATACTTGTGAAAACGGTCCTTGTCAAAATTTAGGGAATATTATTAGAACTTTGACAACTCTCACCAGAGCCTAGACCCCCTCAGGATAGTAACCATGACTTGTTCACTTCTGTATCCAACTGCCTGAGGCAAAGGACGCGCTAAATATGGACTTGATGAAATGACCACGGAAGGCAAATTCTTTCTACATTTTTTTCCTTCTGTTTCAAATATACATGTAGACATTAATAAGGAACATTTATTGAGTACAGTGACAGGCAGATTGCCATGCATTTAATGTGCATAATTACTTTTGTTTCTCAAATAACTCTAAGTAGGTACAGTTATTATCCTCATTGTGTAGGTGAGGAAACTGAGGCTCAGAAAGGTCATATGACTTGCCTGAAGTCTCACAACTAGTAAGCAGTGGAACCGGTGTTCTGACGCGGATCAGATTCCAGGGTGAGCATTCTTTTTTGTTTTTTTGATTTGATTTTTTTCCTTTTTCTCCCCAAAGCCCCCCGGTACATAGTTGTATATTCTTCGTTGTGGGTCCTTCTAGTTGTGGCATGTGGGACGCTGCCTCAGCGTGGTTTGATGATCAGTGCCATGTCCGCGCCCAGGATTCGAACCAATGAAACACTGGGCCGCCTACAGCAGAGCGTGCGAACTTAACCACTCGGCCACAGGGCCAGCCCCCAGGGTGAGCATTCATAACTGCTCTAGTAGATGGCCTCTCAGACACATTGGGCTGTTTCCTTTTTAATGGGTAATAGTAGCGAACACTTACGCAGTACTTCCTAGGTGCCAGCCATTGTTCTAAGCACGTTACATGAATCAATTCATTTAATCCTCATATGTCCTCACATCAACCTCTGAAGGAGATTCTATTGTTATACTTATTGTGCTGACAAGAAAATGGAGGCCTGGAGAGTTTAAGCAATATGCTTCAAATCACACAGCTAGTAAGGGTGGAACTAGAATGTGAATGCAGGCTTTCTGCCCTAAAGTCAATGCTTTTAACCACCATGGAATACTGTCTCCTGATGAAGTTTGGATAGTAGTCAAGTTTTTCTTTAATCCATAATACTTAGCCCGTTGTAAGGAATAGTTAGAATTTCCTTAGCATACATAGTCTATATCTTTCTTTTGGAACTTACCCCAAAGTGTGGTATATTTTTCTTGTAGTATCCAATCTCTCTAATTAGGTTTCAAGCTCTGGAGGAAAGATAGCTGCCAATTTTAAATCCCAAATCATTAGCTTAAGAGTTGAAATCTGCTATAATTCCTATTTACTAGTTTGGGAATGATTAGAAAATCCTGAGTTTAGAATATGTTATACCCACTAGTCAAGAGACATTATGCTACATACTCATAAACTAAGTTATAAAAACAACTTGTATGTGGTCATTTAGGGCTGTTGAATATTTCTATTATAATACCCACAGAATATGAGGTAGAATTAAGATATCATTAAGCATAGTTAAGAGGCTAAAACTATTTTATATGATTTAGAGTTGTTACTTCTTAGAGATTTCCGATGTAATGAAACTTTGATATTCACCAGTGTGAAATTCTAGTGCCACAAATGAAATTACTAATATCTTCTGACATATGTCTCATTCTAGTAATTAACCATTGGGAATGTGTGTCAAGCTCTTAAAAATATAAAAAATAGAATGGTAAGAAGCAAAAAAGAGTTTTTTAGTATATATATTAGCATTTCTTAAAAAGCAGCCAATATATTACCTGTGTTCAAAACCATGGGAAATACTTCTCAAACACATGTTGAAATATGTCTGATATTAAGTTCACCTCTGTCAGCCCAGAATTCAGACCATTTATGGCTCATGGGAGATACTGACAAAGTCATCATGTTTTGCCTGAAACCTTCTATTTGTCTTCATTTATGCAAAGCATCTGTACCACAGTGTTTTGCAAAACTTGTCTTCTCAGACGTTAACCCAATGATAATGCATGGAATGTCAGTACAAATGTCAATTTACGTTTGTTTCTATCTGAATTGATATCAAGAAACCCTTTCAAAAGGAAACAATTGAGTTTTTAAAGCTTCCTTGGCTTTTGCTAGTTTGACAGCCAACAAGACTTGTTGGTCTAGTATGTAGTCAGGGTCAGCTTCGCTAGTTGTCTCGTAAAGACATTTTAGGAGTATCCAAATATAAGAAATTTCATATTATGGGATCTATTTATTTAGCTCAGTGGTTCTCAGCTAGGGATGATTTTGTCCCCTAGAAGATATCTGGCAATGCCTGAAGATATTTTTTGTTTGTTTGTTTTTATTTTTTGGTGAGGAAGATTGGCCCTGAGCTAACATCTGTTGCCAGTCTTCCTCTTTTTTCTGCTGAGGAAGATTGGCCCTGACCTAACATCAGTGCTGATCTTACTCTATTTGGTATATAGGATGGTGGGATGCTGCCACAGCATGACTTGATGAATGGTGCATAGCTCTGCGCCTGGGATATGAACCTATGAATCCTGGGCCCCTGAAGCAGAGGATGTGAACTTAACCACTATGCCACTGGGCCAACTTCTGGAGATATTTTTGGTTGTCATGACTGGGGAGTGCTACTGGTGTCTAATGGATAGAGGGCCAAGGATGCTGCTAAACATCCTACAATGTATGGACAGCCCCCAACAATGAAGACTTCTCTGATTCCAAATGTAATACTGTCATAGTTGAGAAATTCTGCTTAGCTTATGGTCTCTGGTTTTCTATCAAAAAAGGCCAGTGCTGTTGAAACAGAGAATATTAATGCTTTAAATCACATCAGTCATCTACATTTTAGTGTGAGTTTGGCCAGAGACTCTTACCTTTGGCCAGAGAAGTTTTGATGGAGTGGAAGTGGGGTTTCGGGGAGGAAGAAGATGTCCAGAGAGACTGCATGGGGGAATGGTATTAGATAGAATGCAGAAATAAGAGGCTGAAGGCTACAGAATACAGTACATTTTTTCTTTATATAAGACTTCAATTATAGGTTAGAAAACAAAGGATAGAGATGAGTATGTATATAGAACATTATGCAAATACGCACTTGCATAATAGCACTCTAATAATCAGAAGTCAGCTGTTTGTCAAATGTTTGGGGCAATGTTACAGCCCTTAAGAATGTGACCTGTAGCTACCATTCTAAACTTTTCTCCTATCTCTCTCCCATGGGATTTCTACTTTCCAGCCTGAAAACATGCTGTGAACTTTATTGCCTCTGCTCTAACTTACATGTCTTACTCCTGCCTGAAATACATTCTACTTTCATTTCTGCTTATTTATATCATGGATGGCAAAGAATTTTACATTGCAGGCCAACTCTGATCAATTGGAATGGGTTTGTGCTGTGTTGAGAAGGATTCTGAGGCTCAGTCTTGGCTCAGTGAGAAAGACTGCCATGCCTAACTATGTCTAGTATGGACTGGGAAGGAGTTGTGACTTAGTCATGGCCAAACATCTGCCATACCAGACTTAGTATTTCAGGGTTCAGTTATGACCTTCTCATGAAGTCTACCCTAACTAAATCCATTCTTCTTTGAATTTCCTTAGCATACCTAGCCTATATCTCTCATTTGGTACTTAATCCAAAGTGTCTTAATGTTTTTCAGGTAGTGTCTAATCTCTCTAACTAGATTTTAAGCTTCTGGAAGAATGATGGCTCCAAATTTTAAATCCCAAATCTTCAAGGTTTGATTCCTTACTGACCATCAACTCCCTCTCCAAATTGTAGCCTCTATTTGCCTTTCATGTCCTCTGCCAGTGATTGGCCTCAGAATCACCAGGGTAACTTTTTCAAGAGCTATTGTCATTGGCCTTATCCAGACCCACTGGTCTAAAATCTCCATGTGTGGAGGTTGGGTATGTGCTTATACATAGGTGATTTATGCTCAGTCCGTGATCTGGAACCATCTCAATACTATTGGTGACAATTTTCTCTTTTCAAGCTCCAATTTCCTTCTCCTATGTCATTGCTACTGCTGTTTTTTTACCTCTCCTGAAATGGTTTTTACATTTTGTTATTGTCTTTAAAACTCTCATTGTCCTTTCCAAGTCAAGTTCAGAGGCCATCTTTGTTCTGAGCTTTCCATGGTCCATCCAGGATGAAATGCTTTTGGTTTACTTCTTCTGAACTTTTCTAGCCCCTAAAGAGTATTTGTAACATGACCCCTGTATAGTAGTGATTTGTGTACACATCCCACTCTTTGAGTTGTAATCTCTTTGGATTCTGAGATCACATCTTATATGTAAAAAGTGATCAATAAACTTGAGTGAATTTAATGCTGTATAGCCTCTTTTTTTTTCTTCCTGTTTCACCGAGCTGATAAGATAAAATTATAAAGTTGGTCCTTAATGGCATATTTGAAGCCATATATTTGTCAGAGGTGGTTGAAAAATTTTTTTACAATGCCTCATTTCTCATTCTGATGGCCTTGTCAAATTATAACCTGTGTAACCATTCCCTGATTTTTTGTCTTCCATGATACTTTATTCTAGGTACTGTTCTAGGCACAGGAGATACAAGCATAAAACAGAATCCTTAAAGGAACTGACAGACTGATAGAGAATGCAGCAATGTGATTAAGTATTAGAGATACTCTGCCGGCTTATGTTTGGGGTACAGTGAGGACACAGGGCATGGGGGCATTGACTCATTTCAGGAGGAAAGAGGTTTAGCAAAGGATTCATGGAGGATGTGACACTGAGTTTCAGTTCATGTCAATGTTAAACATATACTGAAATGCATATTATGGGCCAGGAACTGTCCAAAGTTCTGAGAAGACAGAGATAAATAAGCTATGAGTAGTAAATTAGAGTAAAAAGTATAAAATTAGTGATGGTCTGAGGGTGGGGGATAGTGAGGGGAATGGAGAAGCATCCCAAGCAGAAGGAGTAGTGTTTAACAAAGGGGTTATTGTATAAACACCAGAATGAAGCATCTGCATCTTTAAGTGGTCACAAATGGCAACATAGGATGTTCATCACTAGGATGTTAGGTTGTCTAGTCATAGAAGAGACTGTAAAGTAGCCAGTGGTCAAGTCGGGAAGGACTTTATATAACACACAGGAGGGTGGGGACTCGGCCCATAGGGAACGAGAAGACAGTGAACAGCTTTAATCATGAGAACGTTATCGGATATGTGTTTTATAAAAGTCACTCTGGTGGATATGAAGAATCCAGTTTACTAGTTATGACATCAAAATATGAGAGAACCTGATGTTCTATTGTGCACTCTTGAAGAAAGGCAGGAATATTCTCTAGAAAACATCTTTAGCACTAGGCTGTAGTAATTATGCATAAAGAAAGTAGACAAGAATTGCCCAGAACCATAGTAAGGGTTCAGAAACTGTCTAAGTGAAACCTTATATATACATATAAATAGTTTCACAGAACTCAAGACATTTCTTTTCTAAATAATGCTTTTACCAAATTTAATTCCTGCATTGCTGTTGGTGTTTTATTAGTCAGCACTTGCATAACAGATTTGTAAACATGATTGGTACTGTGTGTGGTGTTAAAAGAATTGGATCAGAGTAAGGAAAGGGCAGACAGCCACAACAAATGTGCCTTCATCCCCAAACTTCAATAACTTGTTATGAGGAAACATGCCATTTTAGAAAGCTCATATTCAAAAAGCTTTTTAATCTGACATTTGCTGAAGAAGAAAAAGCAGCCAGGCCAGGTGTATGATACTTAAAATGAACGGTTTTGTCAATTTGTTTACTACTGCACCTTGGAATAATGTATAAAACCATAGAATTCTGCGGGTAGGTCACTGGGGCAAATAATCCTCTTCTTTAGTTGCAGGCATCTATGCTTGAAACATGTCTGGAGAATTACTGTTTACCTTCTACAGTGACACTGCACACCCCTAGCTTTCTTCCTACTTCATCAATTGCTCCTTCTTAGCCTCCATTTCTGGTTTCTTCTACTCTGCTTGATTCTGCAAGTTGGAAAGATCAAGGATTTGGCTCTAGGATCTCTTCTTTTCTAGATTTTTAAAGTCCAAATCTATGTTTTCAGCCCTATTATCTCTCCACATCATATATCCAAATTACTATCTGACATCTTCACAAGGATGTCAAAGAGGCAATTCAGACTCAGCGCGGCCCTAAAGAGCACGCAATTCACACCCCCAAGCTCCTCTTCCCCTCGTCTTAGTGAGCTATTTGCTAAGTTGTTAAAGACAAATCATAGTTGATTTCTTGTTTCTTTTGCCATATCCACTTCTAAAACTCTAGCAAGTTCTTTCAATTCCATAACTGAAGTATATCCTGAGCTGCTACATTTCTCTCCATCTCCATCAGTTCTACCCCAGTTCAAGCCAGGGTAAGTCTGGTAGCGCCTGGATTATTGCAATCTTCTCCTGACTTCCTCCTTATGCCCATTCTTTAACCTCATTCCCTTCCATGTAAATAATCTTCCACAAGTTGGCCAGAATACTCTTTTTAGAAAATAATCATAAAATAATCTCAACCCTGCTGGAAAACTTTTCAGGCTTTTGGTTACACCCAGTTGTCATAAAATTCAAACCATTGTTGGCTCCTGCCCTCCTGGCTAACCTCATTGGGTACCATCCCGCCTAGGTTTCTTCCCACTTTACTAATTGTTTCTCCTCCACCTCCATGCCTGGTTTCTCCTTTCCAGCCACACAGCTCTTCTGTGCATTCCTCTAGGATGTTAAACTCATGAAGTTCTGGAGCCCTTGCTCCAACTTCCTTCTGCATGGAATTTTCACCCCCAGATCTTTGATGGCAGTTTGCTTCTTAGAAAAAATGTTAGCATCTCAGAGATAGGCCTTTCCTAACTACCTAACATCAAGTGGCCATCCACTAGCAGGATATTTTTATTTTCTTCACAGCAATCATCTGATATTTTCTTGTTTGTTTATTTATGTATTTTTTTCTGCTTTTCTTCACTAGAAGAAAACACCTTGAGATTAGGAATTTTGATCTGTCTTATTTAGAACAGTATGCCTACCATCTAGAACAGGGTCTGGCACTTAGTAGGTGCTTAATAAATGTTGCTGATTAAAATTTGTTGGATAGCGATTGCCGCATAGATGGTATTAAACAATGAAGACACAAATTGCCCTCTTTGGGGAAAACTATGAAGTAATCTGTTGGCCCTCTCTTAATTAAGTTTTCAGACTTTGACCCACAGACAGCAGGAGAAACCGTTAAAGTAGTCTCAGTAATGGTCTCTGCCCTCAGGTCAGGGTGCCATAGAAAATGGGTTTAACCTAAAGATTTCCCACCCATGCTCCTGCTAATGGAAGATGGAGGGTTTGATGTAAGACTTAAGCTGGGGATAACCAGCCATAAAGCTTTTCAAAATTATTAGAGGGTTGGGAGATGAATGACGACAGAGGTGGGAAGCATTTATTATCTTACTTATGAAGCACTTGGGCTCTTCTGTGCTTCATACACTCTACTTTATGCTCAAGAAATGCAGTGTCTGCCTTCCCTACCCTCTGGATAAGAGATGGGCTACAGTGGACAGCAAACACGTGCAGCATCTTGAACTATGTTCTTTTTAAGTACAAATAGAAAGTAATTATGATGTTGGTGATTAATGGGTGTACCAAAGAGCTTGCCAATAGCTAAAAAAGGGAACAGTAGCTAAAATGATGGACTTGTTTTCTTTCAATAAGGAAACTCACACTGACATGAGGCTTTACTTAATGTTATTTGTTTTCCTTATCTTTGCACCAGTCATGAAATTTTAAGGCAGATCATGTGCATTTAGTGCTGTTCTTGAGAACCCCAAGTCATCCTCTGTCTAACTTCTTCACATGTAGTAAGATTAGTGGTGTGAATATTCTCTACGATCACAGCATATTGTTTTCTAAGCTAAATAGATATAACAAACCCGCTTAGCATCAGGACTACTCCTAGAAAAAGAAAACAACGATGTTTCATGCCAGTACTGGGTGGAACATTTGGTTTCCTGGCAGGGCTGGATAAGGAAACTTTATCCAAGAGTCATACACTATAAAATTTTCAGCATAGGGAAAATGAATGGTCTCAATATAGGAGGTTTTGGAGTCTCCATAGCCTCAGATACTAGAAAAAGCTGCTGCCTCCACAGTTTCCACACCTTTTCCTCAGCAAAATGTTACACAATTGTGCTGAGGATACTTGTGGCCTCTAATGGCCAGATAATGGACCACAATAAAAGTTATGGGTCCCCAGCTAGGTTGAAGCTCATAATGATTGGCAAGATCCATTATTTCACCATTAGGATCTACAGAAAATGGAGACAATTGTCAACCAATAAGAAAAAAACATATGTCATTGCACATATTCCTCTTATTTGAGAAAAAATTTCTAATTTCCCAAAGAGTGGGTGGTGATTTTCCTATGTATACGAGTTTGTATATACCCATTTCTGCGTGTATTTTGAGAAAGCTTTCAAGGCATAAATGCATTATATGTCAATCCAAGTTGTTGGATTGTGATTACGACTCTACACTGGGTTTCCAAGTAATTAATTACAATTTTCAGTGTTTAAAAAAAATAAATAAGAGAGCAACAACAAGAGGAAAGATAAAGAATAGATTTGATTCAGGTTAAATGTCTGAATGGTTTTCTTCTCCCTCCCCATTCAGATACGTTCCAAAACACAGCATACTATGGTTTTAACATCATTGTATATTCTGAAGGTCTGTCTCTACTTTAGAAAGAGCCAAGACCCTTTCAATTATGACGGTAGTGAGTTATTATGCCAGTGTCTTGGTAATATTTCTTTAGAAATCAATAAATACATTTTTAGCCATTTCATTTAGCCTTTAGGGACTCTTGATATTTTAGTTGTGTCTTATAGTGAACATAATAGTGGCATGATATCAATATCCTTTTTTTTTTTTAAATATAATGCACCTAATTCTTTTCTCTTGTCCCTCTCACCTTTGGATGAAACTAGAGTCAATGTAGAGTAATCCATTATCTATTATGTGTATGTGGGATGGAGGGAGAGCAGCAGGGAAGACTGACATGACTAGCCATATTTTGTGGACCTTAGGATCTATTAGAATTCTACAATTGTTCTTCTTGAGAGATCTATTTGAGACCCTTCCATATTAAAGGAAAATACATTCCTGATCCTAAGGTATTCCTCTAGTATAAAGGAATGATGTGGCAAAAATATTTTCAGTACTTTTTGTAGTTAAGTCCATGTGACTCTCCCCCTTTGCGTCACATAAAAAAATGAATTTCAGTTTTTAAAGAACATCAATGTTGGTTCAAAGACATCCAAGGCACTTATGATATTTTCGTTGAGTTCTTCATACTTTATGGGCTTGGTGATGTTTAAATGAAATTTGTTCTACTGTATTTATTTATGGATGATTAAAAATATGATGTGTTTCTTTTAGTACTAAATTTTTAATGGATTTTCATGATTTTATGTTCGCAAATCTTAGTTTTTGCTCCAGGATATCGCTGTGATCTTTCAGGGGTAGAGGGTTACAGACTCATTGTTTTTGCTTCTATAACAAAGAAGGCTGACCAACTGTTCAAGAATTTGAAATAGATAAAATGTGTGGAATAGTAAAACAATATCAACATTTTAATTTTTCTTAATTCTTGTCAAGATCCAAGTTTTATTTTGCAAAGACCATTTTGATCATGGGTATTGTGTGGGGGCATCAGGGAGTACTGAATGATAGACTTCTGGTTTCTAGCATGTTACAGAGCAGAAAATCTGCAAAGTCTTAATTTTTCAAGTTATCCTGAAAAAGCACCACGTGTACCCTTTATAGTTCAGTCTACCGTTTTGTATTTATATTTTTGCTTGTTTACAAGAGTTCAGATTTATAAGAACTATTCTCCTCTGAAGCAACTGGTTTGAGTTTATCTTAATGACTCTGGAACATGTATACTGTGAATTGTGTAACTTGTCATACTTTTCATTTTCTCTTGGTTCCCAGAAAGCTTATACCCATATTTGTAGCTGGACTTTAACTAGTGTATACGATTTTACATATCTTGAAACAGTGCATTTAATTTTTTTTGAAAATGGCAATGTTTTTATAATTTAGGATTCAGGCCTGGATTGCTCACTATTGTATCCCCAGCACATAGCGTGCACAGACACAGAAGGAGAGAAAGAGAGAGAGGAAGAGAAGAAGGAAAGGAGGAAGGAAGAAAACTAAGAAAGAATAAAGAGTGTGTGTTTATACTCTAAAACTACACTATCTGTAAGAGCAGCCACTAGCCACAGGCAGCTGTTGAGCCGCGAAAGGTAGTTAATCCAAATTGAGATGTATGTAAGCACAAATACACAACATATTTTGAAGACCTAGTATGAAAACATAATGCAAACATCTCATTAATAATTTTTATATTAACTATTTGTTAAAATGATAGTATTTTAGGTATATTTGTTTAATAAAAATTTTATTTAAATTAATTTTATGTTTTTCCTTTTTAAAAGTAGCTACTAGAACACTTAAAATTATATGTGTGATTCACATTTATATTTCTCTTGGATAGCACTATTCTGTAGTGTCACAATGAACTGCAGTTACCTTAACAGCTTTTCAGAGTAAATTTTCCAGTGGCCTCATACTCTCTCTCTGTGTTAACTATAGGCAAAATCTATTTATAACAAAACTGAAGTTGGCAGAATCCTTCGCCTCTCAATTTTTAGACTTTTTCATTTTAGTAATTTAACTATTAGCACAATCACAAAAAATCTCCTTCCAAATTCTCCATTGAGAGCCAGGCATTATAAGACATCACCCTTAAAGGATTTGGTTATGTGACATTCACGCTTTAGGAAGAATTGCTTCTTTCTTAATGCACGTATACACTTTCAGTTTCGTATACTTGAAAAAAACAAACGTGGTGAATTGTCTGTCTGTATCACAAATTAAGTTTAGAGTACATAAAACTGTCCTCTTTCTTAGAGAGTAAACAAGCCAAGGATATTGGCTTCATCTTGTTTTTCTTAGCTCTAAAAGCTAAGATAGGATGCTGCTGTAGAAGATTCCAGATAGATAAATTTGTGAAACTTAAAAGTATTCTATATGAGAGTGTTTTCTGAATTGTAATCTACAGCAATTTGATTTGATTGCAAATTGAATACGTTGTCATTAACTTTGAGGCCAAACTGTCAACATACTGTTCTGCACTTCTTAAATACGTAGGGGTGAGTGTGTTGGACTCAGTTAATATGGCCTCCCTCCCTGGCTTTGACTATTCCATTTTGTTTGGTTATTTAAATATGAGTGAAGAATTTTCAGTGACTATTTAAGCATGGATCATTAAGAATATCTCAAAATAATTTATTTCTATATTTCACCTCAGAGCCCCACCCTTTCTGCCATGACTTCTGTAAATGACAGTGAAACTAATTCCCTGTGGGACAAGGTAAAACTCCAAGGCCCCTCTACCTTCCCCACAGAGTCCGTTGTCAATGTCAGTGCATAAAATTCTCACCATGAAGGCAATTCGTTGGAGTTAAGGCCTTGTCTGTAGAGGGTCCAGGTAAATTGTTCCTATTAGTGAATGAAGCTGCTGTCGTTGGTCTTGGGGACTATGAAGCAAAGACAGCTTAAGATCAGCACTTAGGCAAAGAGTAAAAGAAAATTCTCCTTTTTAGAATAAATTTCAAGGTACCACAAAATGTTTTGCTAGTAATATAATATTTAATGTTTTCATGAATAAAATATTGCTTTGTAATACATTTAAAAAAATGTGAATGTGATGACCAGTTTAAAATTCATGCATCTATTTTTCCTCCGGAGTGATCAGGGACTTCTGATTAGGATGACAAAGATGAGTTATAAGGCATGTGCCATTCTGCAGAATTGCTGTCTATTAGAGGCCATGATACCAGTAAAATTAGATTAAGGTTAAAGCAGGAATGTAAATTTTGTTAATAAGGTTTCTATATTTTAATTCAAAACCAAACACCCCGAGGACCTATTGATGGTAATCCCATTTAATCTTGCAAAAAGCTTTCCTGGTATCAAGGGATCCAGATCAGTACTGCCCTTTATTACCTGGAAAATGAAGAATTTTCTTAAATCTTCATGTGTAGGTAGTATAAACATAAGTATAGAATTTTGATGACTTTAAAAAAGCAAATATATTCATATGATTATGTATAAACTCAAATGAGTATATGTTATATATAACTTATGTTATATATGAATGTCAAAAGTATAAATCATTTATCTATTCAACAACTCTGTGCTTAAAGCTACTTTACCTGCATTTAAAGCATTTATGCTTAATTTACTAACCTGTGTCTTTCTGAATTAGTAAGAGCTCAAAATGTTGTGAAAGGACATTTTGTTAAAGAAAGATTAAGTTGAAGACACATCGCCATGGTCCTCGGTCTTCTCACTTTGGCAAATAACTTCTCCACATTACAGAGGTTTTGCCATCTGCTCTTTTCATCTTTGAATTCAGTGCTTTCTCTGCTCTCCTCCGACTGTGCCTTTCCATTCCTATGGTCCCCATTGGGGCCCTTATAATGGTATGTCTCAAATTTGAGTATATGCTCTTTCTCTTTTTTCATGTGTGCTGCCTGTATCCTTCCTGAACAAGGTGCTAAACAATTCTGTACTTTACTTACACGTATGTGCATGAATAAATGTGTATGTGTATATATACGCATATGAGTAACCTGTGAAGAAGGATGAAGATATATAGATATGTTCTAAAGTCTCAAGTGCTGAAATCTTTAAGAAAATCTTGATAGGGGCTGTCCCTGTGGTCGAGTGGTTAAGTTCACGCGCTCTGCTTTGGTGGTCCAGGGTTTTGCAGGTTTGGATCCTGGGCTTGGACATGACACTGCTTGTCAGGCAATGCTGAGGCGGCATCCCACATAGCACAACCAGAAAGACCTACAACTAGAATCTGCAACTACCTACTGGGGGGCTTTGGGGAGAAGAAGAAGAAATAAAGAAATGAAATGATTGGCAACAGGTGTTGGCTCAGGTGCCAATCTTTAAAAAAAAATGTTGATATGGTGGAGTGGAAAGGGCATAAGTTTTACAGCCAGATAAATGTCCATATGCTCTAATTCCTTCCCTTCTCACTTAATCAAGGCATCTGTACCTACAATTATCTGCTTTCTTTCCATCCTTCCCATCAGCATAAACCTTGTAGTACTACCTCATATATTTAAACAGCCCTGGTAGGTAACAACTTCATTGGTAACAAAAATTATGCTTGGTTCAGACTCCATTAAAAAAAAAGAGGGCCGGCCCCATGGCTGAGTGTTTAAGATCGCATGCTCTGCTTTGGCGGCCCCAGGTTTACTGGTTCAGGTCCTAGGCACGGACATAGACACCTCTCTTCAAGCCATGCTGTGGAGTCATCCCACATAGAACAACTAGGATATACAACTATGTACCGGGGCTTTGGGGAGAAAAAAAAAAGAAGATTGGCAACAGATGTTAGCTCAGGGCCAATCTTAAAAAAAAAGCCTCAAAGAAGACAGACAAATACTTGTCTCCCTTACTAGGTGAAGGTCCCATGATGCCAAGATATTTGTCTTATTCAGTGCTACATACCCAACAGTTAGAACATTGCTAACTACGCTCTAGCATCTATTAGGTTCTCAGCAAATGTTTGTGAGATGAATGAATGAATGAATGAACGAATGAACAGTGCTTGGATCACAGTAGAGGCTCAGTCAGTGTTGGCTCTTATTATAACGAAACTGACATTTTTGGAACCTGGTATTTGTTAGAAATGCCAAGAAGATTCAGAACAACCATACAACAAAGCTTGTCTAAAAGCTTTATATCATTGAAGTCTGGAAGACTTGCATGTACACATTTCAGTGGTTATCTGGTTTAATGTGTTCGACATTTCTTTGAAATTTTATAGGGAAAAGTCTGCCATGAAATCTTAGAACTTTATATTTTACTTACTTCCCTCTTATTGTTTGAATATGGTATACAGTTTTGAGCTATTTCTTTAAAAGTATAGCACATAGGAATAATAAACAAACGTATACAAGTTCTTTAAATAAAATATGTTAAAGTTTTAAATACAGAATTGGCTTATTTCAATTATCTTTTCGACTTAAGAAGCAAATGGCAAATGCTGCCATTGATAGATAGAAAATACAGGGAACATTAATGTAGGTTCATTGATTCTAACAAATGTACCACTCTGGTTGGGACATTGTAGGGGAGAGGCTGTGCATGTGTGGGGGTAGGGGTTACCTCTGCACCTTCCTCTCAACTTTGATGGGATTCTAAAACTGTGCTGAAAAATAAAGCCTCTATGGGCCAGCCCAGGGGCATAGTGGTTAAGTTCACCCACTCCTCTTTGGCGGCCTGGGGTTCGTGGGTTTAGATCCCAGGCGCAGACCTACACACCAGTCATAAAGCCATGCTGTCATGGCGACCCTCATACAAAATAGAGGAAGATTGGCAACAGATCTTAGCTCAGGGCCAATCTTCCTTACCAAATAAATAAAGTCAGTCTTTAAAAAAATATACAGGACACACGAACACTTTTAGCTTAATATCTTCCAATACTTACTTAACGTTAAAGCTTTCCTGTGTTGGGAACTTCTTCTAAAAGACGAGTAAAAATGAACGATATTGAAATTCTTTGATTTTGTTCTTCTGATGCAATTGCCTGTGTTTGGTAATGCACAATAGATAATCTCAGTGTGGATTAACTTTTAATAAAGGAACATGCTACAATTAATAGCACTCCTGGTCTTAGTGCATGCATCCTAATAAAACAAATCCACTAAAATAAAAAAATAATTATCCTAAAGCACACTTTGATCATGCCATTTCACCATCTATACAACTTCAATGTCTCCTCACTGCCTAGAGGATAAATGGCAAACTCTTTAGCCTGGAAAACGTGTCCTTCTACACTCTGATCCCAACCAATTCATAGCCTCATTTCCAGTTACTCCCATTTACAAACCCAATGTGACAACAGAGTGATCAACGATGTGGACTCTGATGTCAAGCAGAGCCTACTGGGAAGCCACTAATTCCTAGTTGTGTGACATTGAGGCGGTTTTGACCCAGCTTTCTGAGCCTCAGTTCTCCCATCTGGTTAATTGTACATATCTCACTGCACTGCTGTGAGGACCGTGGTTATATCTGGACTCCACGTGGTCCTTGGTCATCAGAAGCTCTCAGTAATTACGTTATTATCATCCTTAATCATGTCTTTTTAATTCCAGTCTTGGTGTCTTTGTGCCCTTCCTTGAAATGTTGCTGAAATGTTCTGTCTACCCATCCTTCAGAGCCCTTCTTGCTGTGGGAAGCACTGACAGCCTGCTCTACCCCAAGGTGATTGCTTTTGCTCTGAACTCTCAGTTCTCATTTTCTATATCGCTCTAAAAATGCATTGTTTTATAATCTCTCTGATAGTCTTCTCTCATAGTTTATCTTTCCACGTAATTATTTTATGAACAAGGTTAGCTGTTTAAAGAAGTCACGATTGGGAGCTAGAAGGAAATAAACAGGTGACTAGACTAGTGGACCCTAAACTGTGTCCTTGGGAGCTTCATTGGGGGGACATTATGGCGAGGTGGGGCAGGGTCCAGTGGTGTTTAGAGGATATCAAGTACATTGGGTTCTGGGTCCCATCCCAAATTTCTACTTACAGCGGCAAGCTTTCAACTATGTCTTATTTATTCTTATGTTTTTATTATCACTCTTAACATTAAAACCCATATTGTAAAGTTAAGTACTGGGATTCCAAGTCAGAATGTACCAACAAGAGAATTCCATTGCTGTATAAAAGCTTTAAAGTCATTATCCAGGGCAACCTTTAACTTTTAATGAGCACCAAGACTTAAAGAATAAACAATCAAGGTCATGCACCTTGGGTTGACATGAGAACAATAGTCCTGAACTCCAGCTCCGCTAGTTTAAAGTTTGCCTGTTTATTCAGTTGGATGATCAGAGCCTTAAGGGCAGAAACCATTTATTGTATTTCTTTGTTTTATTCCCAATCCTAGCTCAGGAACTTAAACATAATCCTGAAGCCTATATATAAGGGAGCAATAAACAAATAATACAACCTCAGAATGAGAGCAGTGGACCATTCCAACCACAGCTCCTGTAGACTGAGGGAACAGTGGACAGAGTAACAGAGGAAGCAGTGATATAGTAAGGAACTGGTGGCTAATGGGATTATGCTTTTCAGGGAGTAGAGCTTAGTTGGGGACACGTTATGTTGCCAAAAACTTGGGGGCTGGAGATGGAGCTGCATTGATAACACCCCTGCCAAGGCTGGAAAGACCAGTTGTGGAGCATTGCCACTGGCACCTTGAACATGGGCAGCAACGAGGGCACAGCTGACTTTCTAGCACTTTCTGAAATCTGTGAAGTTGCTAATGGAAATGGAAATAGCCAGAGTTAAGGATACAGATGAAATGGCAAAAACTGAATAATCAAAACGGAAGTATACTATTATATACGTAGGTAGAGAATTCTTACCGGTGTTTTACTTCTGCTACAGAAACTGATCAGCTCACCATGGATGGTATGGAACAGCATGAACCAGGGTCTATTTCATTTTGGACCCTTGAGTGTACCCTGAATGTCCATTCAGATCACCCTTGGAACATCATTAAAGAGGTCCCAGATTCCTGCCTGCTGCCTGCAGAATTCCTCAAGCCTCCATTTCTAAATATCATTGGCTCCTTAGGTTTCTTCTATTTTGATGCTAAATCTTAGATCTCATTTTTAATCTAATCTCTGGAACTTGAATTCCATTATGAACCATTTACCTGACTCTGACCTTTGTATTCCATCAAGACACTAGCTTTATCATTTTCTTCCGGTTCTAAACATCACAGGTGTTGGCACGGGTGATTTTTGCATTTTGCCCCGCCTCCAGGAAAGCTGTGGCTGTGTCATCTCTTCCCCAGACTCTATCTGACGAGGGAGATGAAGGACCCAATCAGTCTGGGCCATGGACTAGAATGGGTTATGGAAACGGAGCAGACGGTAACACAGAGTCTGGACAAGATGCTAAACAGTTGAGCATAGTTTAACGTGAAATAATTTTAGGTTTATTGAGTAAATTTTTCAGCTTTGGAGGATAATAAAAAACAAATTTGTTCTGTTGGTGGCTTTAGTTAAGCACATTCTGTTAAATTAAAATTATAAAATCAAAAGAGGAACGAAAGCAGTATGGTATAGGGAAGGAAATCACACCTGAGTTCAGCCTTGGCTCTGTTACTGAGCAGCTAGCCCTGAGATACCAAACAAATCTTAACCCTTCTGAGCCTTAGTTATCTCATCTTAAGAGTGTTTTTGAGGAATAAAGGAAATGACCTGCGGAAATGCCTAGAATGTGCATGATACATGGTTGGACTCTTACTTTTCCATCCACTCTAGTCCATCCTAAAAACTTGTGAGGAGGAGTTTGCAGAAAACACGGGTATACCACTCTGACTACACCTATGTGCTGTTTGAGGTTGTTTTAAGTGTATTTAGCAAATTGTATATATTTCATTCCACATAGAATATTCAGTTGTTCTAAACACATCTTACACATTTCTAAGTTAAAATATCACCTCTACAGAATATTAAAGAGAGATACCTGAACAAGATTGACACGAAACATGGATTTGGGTGTGAAGCAGACCTGGTTCCACCAATTACTAGTTGTGGGTCTTAGGGTATGCTCCATAACCCCTACGTTTTCTCATCTATAAAATGAGGAGTAGTAATGGCCAAGCCATTGGGTTGTAGTGTGGATTTAACGAGATAATGTATACTTTCAAATAGAAAAAAAATAATTTACTATGTTTCATGGATTTGTCCAGGGTAACATGTCTAACAGTAATAGGATGCATGCTACAAATGCAAGCCACATATGTAATTTTAAATTTTCTAGAAGCCACATTTAAAAATTGTAAAAGTAGCACATGAAATTAATTTTAATAAAATACTTTATTTAACCCAATATATCCAAACTGTTTGGTGGTCTAGTGGTTAAGATTGAGTGCTCTCACTGCTGTGATGCAAGTTTGTTTCCTGGTCCATATCAACTGTCTGTCGGTTGTCATACTCTAGTGGATGCATCTTGCTGTGATGCTGAAAGCTATGCCACCGCTGTTTCAAATACCAGCAGGTCACCCATGGTGGACAGATTTCAGCCAAACTTTCAGACTACAACAGACAAGGAAGAAAGGCCTGGCCACCCATCTTAAAAAAACTGGCCATGAAAACCCTATGAATAGCAGCAGAGCATTGCCTGATACAGCACTGGAAGGTGAGAAGGTGGTGACCAGGCAGGGTTCTGCTCTGTTGTACACATGGTCACCAGGAGTTGGAATTGACTCAACAGCACTAACAACAAAAATCCAAAATGTTATCACTTGAGCATGTAAATAATATAAAAATTATTAATAAGATATTATGCTTTCTTTTTTTATTCTAAATCTTTGAAATTGACATGTATTTTATTATTTTCGAGTAGCCACATTTTAATAGTCAATAGCCACATATGGCTAGTGGCTGTTGTTTTGGACTGCAAAGGTCTTGGAGATACCCAGGTTTTTTATTACCTATTTTCTCATTAACCTACTTAAACCTCTGCTGTCGCTTTACTCTTGAGCTAGAATGATGGTTAAAATATACACTTATGTTGCATATAAAATTCTGTGGATAACATTATGCTGTTTTTTCCCCCCAGTGTAATCAGTCTGGACCAGACTTGGCGATTACTAAGAGTAGTTCTCTGTAGTTATCTCAGAGTAGTTCATCTGCCCAAACTACTGTTCAGGTCCCTCCTCAAGAGCTGGACCTTGGTCATTACAGCATTATTCACAATAGCCAAGACTTGGAAACAATCTGAGTGCCCATCAATGACTGAATGGATAAAGAAGATGTGGTGTATATATGTATATATATATATATATATATATATACAATAGAATACTACTCAGCCATAAAAGAAGACAACATTTTGCCATTCATGACAACATGGATGGACTTTTACGGTATTATGCTCAGTGAAATAAGTCAGATGGAGAAAAACAATTACTGTATGACTTCACCCATATGTAGAAGACAAACAAGCAAACAATAGATAGGGAGAGCAGATTGGTGGTCACCAGAGGGGAAGCGGGTGGAGGGAGGGGAACAGGGGTAAAGGGGCACACATATATTGTCATGTATGGAAACTAGACTTTTGGTGGTGAACACAATGCAGTCTATACAGAAGCTGAAATATAATGAGGTACACCTAAAATTTATATGATGTTATAAACGAATATGCCCTCAATAAAAAAAATCAAAAGAGCTGGACCTTGGATGAGACTTTTCCATCACTCTCCTGACCACACCTGGTCATTGGCCAGGAAGCGGGAATAACCAATTCCATAACGTAGACCTCATTTTTTTCTGAAGCACAGAACTCTTTTCAGCAATTTGTTCTTAATTCCTGTGAATAAACTATCTTCTTATGGTTGCGGTCAATGACTGATCAGATCAGGAAAAGAAACAAAATGTTCCTTAGCTTCACCAAATCCTATACTGAGTCGCCATCCTTTCAACTGCCCACATAAGGGAGACCATTCCCTCAGAAAACTAGGCAGTCCCATGAAAACCATTAACCCTATGGGGTGACGTCAACCAAAGTTCTGGATGCATAGTAGGCAGCTCATAAATGGATGAATAAATGAAGCTGGACAAATTATTTTGAGAGAATTTTGATTACTTGGTAAAATATTAAGATCTCATTACTTCAATATTGGTCTCTTTAAAACAAGATGCAATTAAAGGCTTTCTGTGCTTAAATTCTAAGATTTCTATGCTTAAATTAAATAGAATTAATAAATTTCTATTTAATTGAAAAATAAAAAGATAATATGAAACTCGATTAATTCAAAACCTATTGTTTTGGTTCCCTGGGTTTCAAATTAGGGAGATTTTACCGTAAACAACTAACATTGTCCTTAGTCACTGGTTATCTTTCATAGTTCTAGAAAAGCTGATTCTTGTCTGGTTCTGATTTCCCTTTGATCTTCTGATTCTGTCTATGCCATCCTCACACAGCTTGCACATAATCCTCCCCATCCTTTCTTTATTTTGTGAAAATTCAATATTTATGAGCTGTAATTTTAGGCTCCATTTTCTTAACAGCCAGAAGCAACATCTTAACTCAATCATGCCTTGTTCAGAAAGATGCTTAATGCAAATTTCTTGTTTCAGATACTTAAGCAATTCTTATATCCCATGCCTGTCCTTGATTCAGAGGTCTGTGTTCATTCCCCAGGGCTGTAAACATTTTAAATTCCCACAGAAATGTGACATTACTCCTTGGCCTCATTGATATAGAAGGTCTGATTTTCAAACATTCAAAGACAAAACTCCTTTACCTGGGCTTAATTGGAGACCCCGAATTATTGCCAGCATAATTTTTCTTCTACCTCCTGACCTCTTTTGGCTGGGATGGCCTTCCTTATTGTTTCTATTAATAAATCTATCTCCAGTCACTTACTTACATGCACACTGTCACAAGAACCCTGGTGTTAGTCCTGTTAGCCTGCCACCCAAGGCAATTCCTTGTGCAGAAATGATCCACAATGCCCGAGGGAAAGCATCTTGTGGCAAAAGTAGCTACAGCCCCAGCCCTCCAGTCATGGGCCTCCAAGCTGCTGCCTCCTTACCCTCAGCAATGAATCCATCCATCATTCCAAAGTACTTGACTGTAAACGTGAGTCAAACTAAAGAAATATAATTTGGTGTACAAGTTTTTTCAATGTGTGATGCGAAGGAGCATTTACCTTAGCAGTGACTCCTTGCAACATAAGGGGTGGGCTGTCATACTGCCAGTTTTGCTAGTATTCATTCCTGGACCACTACTGATATTATAAGACTTTGTGGGCTTTTATCCTTTTTTCTTGATACCAGTGGAATGATGGCAATTCATTAAGACTTGGGGTTGCTCCCTAAGAATCTAGTTGAAATTAGAATTCCATTATAATTTGTGATTAGTGACCACGCAAAAAACATCACCCAGAAAAAGAAGGCATATTGTGCTTCTATGCCATTTTTTTTCAGTTCCCTATTTTAGCATACTTCAGCTTCTCTGCAGATGGTTAGTTCAGCTGGTATGGCTAACAAGGCCAAGGGGGGCAGTTTGTTTGCATAGGCCAATCAGCTTTGCTGTGTTTCCACAGACTAGCCCCTTAATGGGAACCAGCTCACAAATGTGAGCTCTCGGTCACAGGCAGGACCCAGGGAGAAAGTGTGGATCAGGGCAAAATCATTACAGCTCTTCGGAAGAATGATATGACATGTGTTTTTATGCAAATGGTGGGTAAGCGGCATCCTAGTTTTGAATTAAGGATTGTAAATTGTCTTCATAATTGACTGGCTTTGTTCCAGTTATTTGATCTTAAGCCAATCACTCAATCCTTCTGGGCCTCAGTTCACCAAAGACATGATTTATGTGACCAGTGTATATCACCTATTTTACAGATTAGTTGTAAAGAAAAAAATAAGGTTATGAATGCGCACTGAATAGAATGCGTATTAAGAGACACATAGGCTAGTAGTTAAGATAGCAGATTCTGGAGACAGCTTGTCTTGGTCAGATCCCAGCTGTGTTTCTAACTAGTTGACCAAGGGAAGCATTGTTTAATCTCTCTTCACCAGAGGTTCTTCATCTGCAAGTAAGGTAAATGATGGTAACTACCTCTTAAGGTTGTTTTAAAGATTAAATGAATGATACATAGCAACACTTAGCACACTGTAAAAGCTCATTGTAAAAACTCGATGAATCTTAGCTATTTTAGCTGTTATTAAAGCATTCTCTTAACCAGCCAATAGACTGATTTGGAGATCTTGAAGAATTAATTCTGTAGACCATAAGAAAAAATTTTAAACCCATTATATAAACATTTTCAATAGCAAAAAATAATTGTATTGATAATCAAGCCACACTTTGGGTAATGATAATAAGAACCAATTTGCCATGGTTGCATTTCAGGTTTATGTTAGATTTAAATACAAGAAGTCCTCTGGATTCCTTGTTAAAGTCATGTGGCTCTGCTGGAAGAAAAGAAACGACAGGTATCTCTGATGGTCTAGTGTTGGCTCTGTTTTCTTCATGTGAAATGAATGTTTGATCTTATTACACTAATATGAATCTGCCACGTCCTAAAAATTATTACTCCAAATCAGTGGTACTTGTGTCATTACTAGTGTGGTTGCTAGTCAATACTGAAACGCATTCGTTAGCTCCAAATGACAGAAATTGTACTACACTACAGTTGAAATTTTTTTTTAATTGTCAGCCTGACTGTTCTTCCTTTGGAACAGAACAATGAGATAATAGTTAAGTGAGGAGTCAGTGAAGATACTTCAGCACTGGTAATTTTCCTGCAACCACACAATGGTTTTTGCGCATTTTATCAATTTGGTTATATTCACAACATTATAAAGATATTAGATCTTTTCCTAGTGTAATAAGGATATGTTTGGACAGTTTTATATTAATAAAATGACCTCATTGTAATGTTAGAATTTATCATATTTATTCCAGACCTATCATCAAAACGAACTGTGTGCTCTTTTAATTCTTATACTTTTGAGTGTATTCTTTTGACTCCTTTTTATTCAAAATTCTAAGTTTCCTGTGGAATTGGCTTATTATAAAAATGAAGAGAGTCTGTGGTAGTAGCTGGTCCTTGGTATTTGCATATTGTTCAGAGTCTGTTCTTTATCTACTGGACAAACATATCTCATTAACATACATTAATGCTTGAATTCTTCTCCGTTAAAGAAATGATACAAGTCTGTGGCATTCTCCGCCTCTGCCCCCCATAAGAAAAATAATGTCCTTATCTGTAAAAGAAAGTAAAAGATAATTATTTGGATCACTTATGCCCATCTCTCTCAAGCTTTCTTGTCTAGAATAGTAGTTCTCAATCGGGGGCAATTTTGTTCCTAGAGATCGTTTGACAATGTCTGGAGACATTATTGATTGTTAAAACTGGGGTGGGGGTGCTTTTGGCATCTAGTGGGTGGAGGCCAGGAAAGTAGCTAAATATCACACAATGCACAGGACAGCCTCCAGAGGAGAGAGTTGTCACCATCTGGTCAAAATGTCAATAGTGCCGAGCTTGAGAAACCCTGTTTAGAATATCCCAATATCTCAGTTATTGCCTTTTAAAGCTAGGGTTTAGGTTTTGAAATACTCAAAATACTCAGATAAGCTTAATAAATCTCCACCTCCCTTTACCCACAAATAATTGGACATAATTTTTAAGGCATCTTTGTAAAAATATTATTGACATGTTGAGGATTATTTTTTGAAAGAGGATAATCCAAATGAAATAGCAATGCATATATGCTCGTCCTTCAAAAAGATTTTTTAATTATGAGAATAAAGCCAAAGATTTACAACCTTATTTTTATAAAGTATCTTTTCATTAAAAAATAATCTAGAGAATTCTTTATTTTAGGGCTTTTTTTTTAAGTCAATAAGATCAGACAAATACAGAAAATAAACAGAATTTCTTTCTTTTTTCTTTCAATGTGCAAGGCTTCTACCTCTTTAAACAAATGCATGCTGTGTAAAGACTGACAATTGAATCCTTTTATCTGATCTCTGAGTATTAGATCACTTGAAATTTCAGAAAATGCGAGTTACATTGACTCTTAGTGAAGCAGCCTATATTGTCGAAAAACACACACACACACACACACAGATACAAACCAACAAAGAAGCAAACACCCTCAACCCAGGCCATTTGGAAAAGTAGCTATATATATATATATATATATATATTAGTTTGCAAACCAAACATAAAATACTCTCCTAGACATTTTTCCAATGAGTATCCACGTTGTGTCGAATGTTCCATTTCTAACTCTTAAGTCAATTTATGGGAGGGGTGTGTAAAAGCACTTTAGCGAAGCAAACCAGTGCTTGCAATGCATCAAAGTTAAGCGGTAGCGAGGTTATCACTCCGTGAAAAATCACATAAACATTTCACATATAAAATATTATTCATCAGGGCAAAACCCTCTAAGGGGTTGAGACATAACAAAGGTGTTATGAAACCTTTTTTTTTTTGGAAAAAAGAAAAAATATATTCCACAACTGAGATGGAATCTGTGGTCATGTGGTTGCTAAGAGATGAGTATAATTGGGAAGAAAATTAGTAAACCTTAAATATCTGCCTCTGCAATATCATTACCTATAAACTTGCCCTTTTTCCACCCTCTTTTCCCCAAAGACTGATGTCCCATATCTGAACTGAGGGAGATGTGTGCTTTCTAACAGCTAAATCAACAAGGTTTCACATGAGTAGTGCTGTGCGGTGTGGTTGACTGATTTCATGAAAAACTAATCATGTATTCGTCATTGAGATCAAACACTTCCCAAGTAATTATCATCCAGACCCAATCTGATAGGACCTGAAGAAGTGGCACTGCTGATATAATCAGAGGCTGAGCAGAATAGTTCTCTCAGCTTTTGTAAACCTTGGGTTGGAAAGCACAAAACCGAAATTGTATTTTATAATTAAGAGAGGTAAAGTTGGCAGGCTGCAATCAATTATTTCAATCAATCGTAACAATTTTAGCTTGCCTGGTTATTTACTGGAACACATTTTTAAAAATTGACTTTTCATATGTGGTCCTTGGAACATTTTTTTAATATGAAGAAAAAAATGCGAAGAAGTTTTTGAATTAAAACATGAACCCTCTGTATACCCACTATAAAATAGTGTCATATCACTTCCATGGTTTCCATATTTTGAGCTGTGTTATTCTTTTTGGTAAAGAGCTATTATTATATTGAATATATCATTACAAAATGATTTCTCTTAGAAAAATCTTATTTTAGCTTTGTGTCTGTGGTTATGAATTTAGATGAAGATGAACAATGTAAAACCTTTAAATGCTTTACAAAGAATTCCACACATAGCACCATGAATTTTTCTTATGTGTCTGATAATATGTGAAGTGGTTTTCATGTGTTATTACTTAATCTTCAGGCAGCTTAATGAGGGGGATCAAGTTATGACCCCCACTTTCAAATGAGGAAACCAAGTCATAGAGAGGAATCTTGTTCAAGGTCACCAATAACAAGTGGCAGAGGTGGGACATGACCCCAGCCCAGTGAGTTTCAGACTAAAGCAGGCCTCATTAAAAATTATTCTGCAGTGCCTCCCTAGTAGTCATGGGATCACAGGGTAACAGTATTTCTGGGGCTGGCCCGGTGGTGCAGTGCTTAAGTTCACACCTTCTGCTTTGGTGGCCCAGTGTTCGCCAGTTCGGATCCTGGGTGTGGACCTATGCACTGTTTGTCAAGCCATGCTGTGGCAGGCGTCCCACATATAAAGTAGAGAAAGATGGGCACGAATGGTAGTTCAGGGACAGTCTTCCTCAGCAAAAAGAGGAGGATTGACAGCAGATGTTATCTCAGGGCTAACCTTCCTCCAAAAATAAAAAAAAAGAACTTTCTATATGCTGGGGATTAAGCTATGTAGTTTATACATGGCTGCTGGACTTCTCTGAAGCTCATGTTTTTAATTTGTGAAATGGTGACAATAATCCCTATTTTTCAGAGTTATGAAAATAGAGCTAATGTAGGCCAAGGTCTACCACTGCACCTACAAAGAGTAGAGAGCTTTGTTAACTGACTTGCCCTGTGTCTAACAACCAGTCAACAAATGGTCTGTTTTACAAGTCAGCTGGACTCCAGATACAAGTCTGAGAGGTTGGCAGAACTGCTGCCACAATTACTGCATTTTTATGGGTGCAAGAAATATCCTCAAACCTGAGGTAAGAAGAGATTGCTCTTTCCAATAGATCATGCCACCTGCTAGAACAATATGCATAACCTAAAGTTTAACAAATCAAATCACAGTATTTGTTTGGTAATGTAAGTAACTGATTTTGTAAATCTAAATATTCACATTTTGTAATTACTAATATGTGTACCCGCTGCACATATTTTATCCATATTTTGAGTTCCTATTCATTGTTCAAGATTAAATGAATTTCCTTAACCTAGAAAGTTTGCTTCATATCTGTTTTTCATTTTCTTTCATTTATCATTAAGAACATCAACCAAATTCTACTTCTTGTAGCCACTTTGACTATTTAATTCCTTTGTCAAATTCAGCAGTATTAATTAAATATCTATGCCAGACACATAGAGGGTAGCTTATATATTTCTTACAAAATTTTGGTGTGTAGAATTGGGATTTCTTTCTAATAGTCAAACTCATAGAAGCAGAGAGTAAAAGGGACTGTGGGGTGGGAGAAAAGGGGAGATGTTGGCGAAGGCTACAGAGTTTCAGTTAAGCAAGATAAATAAGTTCTGGAGATCTATGATACAGCATAGGGCCTATAGTTAACAATACTGTATTGTGTACTTGAAATTTGCTAGGGTGTTCTCACCACACACCCACACTAAAGGTAACTATGTGAAGTGATGGATATGTTAATTAGCTTGATTGTGTCAATTATCTCACAATGTACATGTATATCAAAGCATCAACTTGTACATCTTAAATATATTCAATTTTATTTGTCAGTTACACCTCAATTAAGATGGGAAAAAAAGAATAAGTGAAGTTCTACTCATTTAGGTGAGATTAAAAAAAACGAAACTAGTTGGAACATTGTCCTTTTAGTGGAGACAAATATATTTTCTCTATGTTTCACTTGTTTCAAGTCTATTGGTAAAAGAAAATCACTTATTCACAAATCTTTGAAGAATCACCACTTTTAAATGGAAATATATGCATTCACTCACAAAGTCCCTTAAAATCAAGCTGGACTCCCTGGGAGTGAGGTCAATTACACACATTTCATGTTAGGGCTTCTTTAACCAAAAGGTATTTTTGCCTCTTCATAGAATAGACCAGCTACTAACTGAGAAAGTCCTTGTTTTTCTTTGCATCATTTGTTAATGGGTATCATCCATGGAGAGCAAAGATCTCAGTGATTTCTCCGCTAGTTAGACTGGCAAACATTCTTTATTTTGTAGGCAGGATTTACACACTTGCTCCATGGTTTGGGGCCCTAAATGATTTTTGGTTGATTAGAAAAGTTCTTCCTGAGGCTGTAGTATATAAGTATGCTTAGAAGTATATTCATATCCCTCAAAGGCAACATTGGTGTTGATTTTTTTGATTTTGATAAACATGTTTAATGCATAGCAATAATATTAATGTATTACTAGCAAAAAGTACCACTTAGAATATTACCCCTCAAATATATGTGAGCATAAAATCATTGATATTAATTAATTAAAATAATTTCAATTGCCATTACAGACTGTGTATTTTAAAGTGCTGTTTTTCATTTTAATTTTACATTTTTGAGTATGACTTTTAAATTCCAATTTTCCCCAGATTTCCTTTTAAAAGGCTATTTGTGGGCTTCAAAATATCCAAAAACAGTTCAGACCTCATTAATGTTGTAAGTATTGTTGTTACTTTTAATACATGTGATGTGGTGATTGTCACTTGATAGATCAGTACATCTAATGAGTAGCAGTAGCTGGTTTTATCCACACACATTCATTCTACCTAACCACTATTTGATTCTCAAATAAGTTGCAATGCTATCAGGACAACGAACCAAGGGAACCCAAAGAGAAACACCTAATATGTTTGTTAACTCAGAAATTTCTAGAAAACTAACTCTTGTGATCATAGACCATGTTAAAGAATAATTTTACAGGTACACATGTAAAGAATAATTTTACCTAAATTGTTCAGATGTTTGGCCTCTGAAATAATGGAACTGTATATTTTTTAATATTTGAAAATATGTATAAAAAGGAAATAATATGTTAGATGAGAAATGTTTAGATACAGGTTGATGGTGGCCAGTTTATACTGGAGGCATTGGAAAGTGAAAGTGCCAGATGTTGGTTTTGAAAAGCACTCAGTAAATCACTGCCATTTTTGTCTAACCTACAAAAGAAGAAAAGTTCATGAATTTCTGAAGCATTTGTGATAACAAATTCCATGAATCGATCCCTGTCAATTGGGCTTTGGAAACTGCAGATATTTGCTGTAACTTTTCACCATCGTATTATTCTTGTCCATTCGTCTAAAAAGTGACGTTATTATTTAATACAACACTCAGCAACATGTGAAGATGAAAATGTTGTTAGAACCCTCAATTCCTTTATATTAAGAGATTATACACTGAAGTATGATCACAAAGAGGAACAATGTACAAATCTCTACAGACTGAGCATTGGATGACTGCTGTATTTATGCTTGTGTACATATGGCTTTGTAAATGTCTCATCTGTTTAACTCTTTTGAATTACAACACAAGGCTTTGACTTCTTTCAATTTGCTTTCTAGCATTTATGTTTTTGCTCAAAATCATTTCACATTGTAGCTCTGATGATGGTAGACTAGCCCTGTTTGCTCTGTGGTGCTCCCAAGTGGTCCCTTTCATTACAGACATCTGCATAACTGAAAACACAAGGGATTGGGCTAGGCCTGTGGGGACCAACTACAGGTAAAAATTAGACAAACAATAAGGGAAGATTGAAAATCCTCATATATCAGAAGTAATACAAGTGGTAGATTATGCTCTGGGGTATGAAAAAAATCTCTCCAGGAAATATAAATGACAAGAAAAGCGGGGAGGGAATCCTGTAGATATTGCTAAACTGGGAGAACCCCTAATGCAAAACATGAGCAAAACAGGTTTGTATTCCAAAGAAAATATATAGAGAAAAACAGAAAAGGGGCAGGCCTGCTGAGACAAAATGGTAAAAACACACAAGTCAGCCATGAAAGAGGCTTTGGAAATATTGAGATGATGGGAGGTGCAAAGAAGCAAGAGACAGGGAGAAAAACAGAAGCATCCCAGTGCTTTCATCTCCTTCGAATCTCTAAACTAGAAGCCACTGAAATGATATCAAAAGGTAACCGGAGGTTTCCTCCTCGATTTTGTAGTACTTTTTGCTTTATCAATTAATTAATTAAATTTTTATTAGTTTTTGTACTTTCCTAAAACACGATTTCTCAGGATTCCACTATAAAATAAAATATATGGAAAAAAATTTAAGCAAAAGCAAATTTCTTCTATCAAATGGTAAGTAAATTTTTAGCCAGTGAGTATTCACTCTAATTATCTGATGGCATTTTAGTTGAAATTCTACGGAGATTTTTATTTTTCATTGATACCAGCTGGAAGTATTCAGATCCTCCCTTTTATGGGCAAATGAAGTTTTAGCCCAGCTGAAATAGGGTGTGAGGATAGCTGGTTTTGCAGAACTCAGCGAGGGCTTCTCATGCAGAGACGTTGAGTAACATGATTTCTGTCCACTGGGGCTTCCTTACCCATTGATTTACCACCGTTTAAAATTCTATCTTAATTTTAAACTGTCATTACAAAGTGGAAAACAAGATTAATAAGTCAACCCCTCAACACATATTGCCAGACACAGTAGAACATCCGAAGGCCTGCGTGAAATAAATAGAAACAAGGAAGTCCACATGACACTAGGAAGAGTTGATTATTCTTTGGAGCTGTTGGGAAAGAAATCCATATAAATCACATATATTCATGGTAAAAACCACATGCACTGTATTTAGTACTCACCAGAGTAAAGCTGAACAGCCTTAAGTGAATTGCTTTCACCTTTAAATTTAGCCCTGGCTTGCCAAAATACAAACCAAAAAAAGAACCCTCTCCCCGACCCATGCCAAATACATATGTAGCCTCTTCTTTTCAGCAATAGGTACCAAAGTAACTTAGGTATGACTTCTTGGTAAAAATACAAAGTTGTTCCTTCGGAAGTGATGACCTGTGGCTTCTATAGGTTTATGTCAACCTCAGTAGGCACAGTCCTTCGATGATATCTCTTGCCAAGGGAACTTCAATTCAAAAGCCTCGATGTTTTCTGATCATCTGCACACAAAATCATGGCCTTTCCCTGGTGTGCATTGAATATTACCTGTCACTAAGAGATTTAGAAATGGCTTAGCTTAGTTTGCCCAATAGCTCTCAGTATCTGCAATGACCTTTACTGTCATCTATTGGTAGTTATTTAATTAGATTACATGATGATACAAAAGCGTTTTTACTGGAGTCTCTCTGCTTCCCAAATGATTATTCTCAAAAAAATGGCATATTAAACAGAAATTACATTGAGTTCTCTAATACTTATCTGAAGGAGAAAAAGCTCCCTCTTTAAAATAATAATAGTTTTCTTTATGACCAATGACTATTTCAAATGATCTGAAAAGGATGACAGAATGGTGCCTATTAATAGTTTGATTATGACCCATTTTTTCTTTCAGGCCACAAATTGAACACAAAACCCACTTCAAGTTATTCTTCATTTTATTTAAATCAAAGGCAGTTGTAGGACACAATACTCAATCTGTTATCCTTTTCTTTTTAAGTAACTATCTGGATACATTTTTTTAACACGACCATACTAGTTTTTTCTAAAAATTACTTTTTTGCATTTCGCAGGTAGAAAAACTGAGACCAAGTTGACTGAGATCCTGTACCCCCTAGTCATTCACGTGTTAAGAAAGAGGAGCTAAAATTTTAGATCTCTAGATGCCAGTTTACAACTGAATAAACATGATTTTGGCCCTATGCAAAGGAAATGGGCTGGATGTCCTAATTAAGATTATGATGGCAAGCTTGCTTTTTTTTTTTTTAGACTGTTGACTTCTGTGTTTTATTAGCTTAATTTGCAGGTCCTATGAATAGGAAGGATTTACACAGGAAATAAGTGTAGCTGGGAAGGCTAAAATCCAGGTATTTTCTATGAAGATACAAAACAGAAAAAGGGACCACAATTTCCTGACAATTGTCAGAGCCCAGATGAGACAGCTCGTTCTCTGAAATAGCCAAGTTGGCCTTGTGTGTATGCATGAACTAGGACCCAGACATCAGGATACCTGTGTCGTCACCAGTTCTTATTCTTTTCCCATTTTTTATCTTTGAAATTCAACTGCTGGTGTTGCTCTGGGGGTCAGAGGTATTTGGTGCACTAGGTAGCCTGGGCTCTGTCCTGCCTATCACAGAAATGAAAGGGTAGTTCTAGCTTTCCATATGCCTTCACCACGCCCACCCCATCATGTATCACCCTACCCTGCCATGTTGATTTCAGTACCAACAACTGTTTATTGTTTATGTCCTATGTGCCAGGTGGTCAAAGCTAAATGGATGGTCCCTTACCTTCTTTGTGATCAGCTGGCTTCACTTACTCTTCTCACTTTTAGTGGGATAAGAAGCAGGCAGAGCTATTGATCATGAACTTAAGTTTATTCATCAAAGGATTTTCACTTGAATTTTCCCTTGGGAAGTACTGGAGGGAAGGCCTGATCTCCTCAGGGTCCTTGGTGTCATGGGAGGTGACGTGGGCAGAGCATTTCTAAGAAGAGACCATCCTAGCCATCAGGCTATATTCCCAGGGATGTACGCATTCACCTCCATCACTGCCCTCTGTTACAGCAGGACAAGTGTGAGCCTGGAGATGAACAGACGTGGGGATGAACATAGGTGTTGCTACTTTCTAGCTGAGTGACCTTGGGCAAGAGTTATATAAACTTTCTGAGCCTCAGTTTCCTTACCTCCAAATGAGGCTAGGACTATCTGTGTTGCAGGTGTTTGTGAGAATTAAACTAAATAATCTATATTGGGTTCAATATATGTCATACTGTGAATGCTCAGTAAATGGAGCTATTATTTTTTCCATGTTTCCTGTCTCCTTTTAGATCTTGAGGTCCTTAAATGTGGGGCTATGTACATGCCTTCTTTTTTTCCCATGAGTACAGCAAGTCAGGAGCAGAATGGGTTCCCAATAAACCTTTGTTCAATGAATGGAGTTAGTTACCCAGAAGAGTGGCAGCCAAGAGGTCACTGGCTTAAGAACACACAAGATGCCAAGCTTTTAATGCTTCTTCTGTGGTGGTTTTTTCTGTTTGTTTTTGAGTATTTACAGAAAGAGCAAGTAGACATTCATAACATATTTTTTGGACTATTGTTGCTCTCTGTTGAGTTGCAGAATAAGAAGGAAATGTTAGTTTTCACAAACATACAAGCTTTAAAATGACATGATATCTGTGTCACAGAATGGGACTTTAAGTTTGCCTTGTTTTATTTTTAACATATAAATTCTTATCAAGGAAAAAATGGGCTGTTTGGAGACTTCATCTTCTAGGTTTTGGAAGTAGATATAATGGGAGAAAAATCCCACCTTTTTGTATCATCTTCTGACAATGTCAGAGGGGTGAAGTTGGGCTCAGGGATGCAGAAGTCTACCATAGCATGTCACTATAGACATTGAGGCTACATATATATACGGATACGTGGGGAAAGAGAAATATGTGCATGCATGCACACACACATGCATGCACGACATCAGTTCTTTCTCATTTTTTTGAGTAAGGAATCCATTACATTTCCCTACAGTGAACAAATGGTCTCAGGGATAGTCAACATCTTACCATTGTATCAAAGGAAGAGTCAAACACAATTCGTTCTATTTTGTGTGGTAGGAGTTTTTGTTAAGTGTGTGGAAGCAAGAGAGGAGGGGGCATGTACTTATGACTTGGCCCTTAGTAATACTTGACTAAATCTGAGAAGCTGGTCAAGAAGACAATGGAGAATTTAAGAATCACAGCAAGTTTCTCTCTCTGGGCAGGTGGAGTCATTGAACGTGGCAATTTGCCTGGAGTCCATCTTCAGTACATCATGAGGATAACTGATATACTTTTATTTCATGAATGAGTGAGTGAAGCCTAACCAGACTATTGGCATGGACATCTCTCTTGCTCAGAGCGAGGCTCTCCTCTCTCTGGAGTGATGCAATGTGCAGTGCTAGACTCCAGCTGCAGCTACAGAGCCCTGGGGAAACATGCCAGTGGTGCTTGACTATAGGACTCAGCTCTGGGAAAGCCCCAGGCCTCAGCCGTGGCCAAGAGTGTGAGCCCAGCCTGCTGCATCTGGGTAGCAGCCTCCAAAAACCTGATTACGCAGCTCCACTGTCTGGTGAAAAGCTGGCAAACGACTGGAACACCACTGAGCAGACATTGCCGAGAACGCTGTGGATGCCACAAGCTGTATGGAGGATGGGCTAAGCAGCTTTGCAAGGGGAGCCTCTGGTGAACGGGGTTTGGAGGGATGACAGAATAATCACACAGACATGGAAGCTGCCTCCTTCATTACCAGCACAGCACTCAACTTCTCTTAAGAGGGTGCTTATCATATTCAGGATGGAAGCTCTGTTTTTGAGGACAATGAAAGATGCAAATGATTGTTGAATGCACTGTTCTAAGTACTTGTATGTACTAGAGCAGAGGGGCCTTAAAGGGCCAGCTTGGGAGGGAGACCACACCAGTCAGTGTGGTTTCCATTGCAGCCATAGATACAGCTATCCACAGTTTTCACAGACAGCATGAAGCATGGGCTTGATGTGAGAGTGTTGTGACCCACACAGATTTATATTGCAAAGTGCACTCATGTGCTGATGATGAAAGATGATCTGCAGCTGAGATCTCATCATCAATTCTTGTTGAGGAGCTTGTCTCTTGTTTAAGATTATTTAGATGTGGATGGCCAATGGCTCTCATAGAAAATAAAGTGACCTGGAGGAATAGTGATTCAACAGAAATTTATGGATTGGGTTCTAATTCTGCCTCGTAATGTGCTTTCTGCTCTTGTCTCCAGCTCAGATGATGGAGATGTATACAAATTTACAGGAGAGGCAGAATATATAGGACGTAAAAGCACTACATGTGTCAGTTTCCTCATCTGTGAAATGATGATAATGAAAATCTCTATGTGATGGTGTGTTGTGAATATCAGAGAGACAACGTATGCCCAGTGCTTAGCACAATGCTTTGTATGTTTTAAGTGTTCAATAAATGGTAACCATTTACATTTTTTTAAATTGTAGGTATAAGCTTTGGAGGCACAAAAACTTTGGCTCTAATCCCAGCTTTGCCAATTATTGGTTGTGTGATCCTGGAAAGTTACTAACCTAAGCACTAGTTTCATAATCTACAACATGGGAATAATATTAGTACACATATCATAGAGATACCACAAGGATTAAATAAATATAAAATCAATAAGTGGGGAAAAAACACATAATAGGATTGTAAGGATTAAATAGTTGTAAAATATGAGATGAGCTTGCATGTTGTAAACACCCAGTAAAGGGTAACTACTATAAACTATTATTAGAAATTAGTCCCATAGACCGCTTGCTTAGCCCATGAACTGCTATTGAAGGAGGAAATATCTTGTAGGGCCATGATGATCCTTTGTAGAAAAATCAGCATTCATGTGTATGGATAGAAATAACATAGGACTGAGTACTTTGACACTCTTCCATGCTAGTTTGATCATAGACACACCTTCTGTGTGACCATAAGGGCATTGGTTGACCTTCTTGTGCCTTAAGGCATGTAGACATATGCCTTCTGCCTGGCTTCAAAAGCTCATTGCTTACATGGCCCTTTTGAAGTTGGGTGTATGTTCTACAGAGTGCACAGTGTGGCCAGAGGCAAATCTGACTCTTTGTTTAAAAAGAGAAAAAAGGCCAAGGTAGCATATTGGTTGTTGATCACGTGAACTCAACAAAGCACCCATATGAATGTGTGTTTATCTGTAAACCTATGTGTGTTTGTAGGGCTATATATATGCATATAAATTATATACATATGTGTGGATGTGTGCATACACACATAAACGTGTATAAAATATATGCACACAAGCATATGTCCATGGCATTGTTCCCTTAAATGCAATTAACAAAGACTTTCTAATTCTTTGCTTGACAAGAATAACATATGTATAGAGGTTTGAAAATGCAAAATGTAACAATACAAGGTAAAAAATAATTTGCAGTGATATTTCTTTAAATAAATTTAAAATTATGTATCTGGAAAGAAACATCATTCCAAAATATTTTAAGTCCTCAGAGCACTTCGTGAACTTGAACAGCTTTGAGGCTTTATTTTACGCACAATCAAACAAAGTAAAGGCAGAATTGAATTACCATCTGCCTGATAGAGGTCTAAACCCATTTTCCCCCGAAAACAGGAAAGCATTGTTTCAAACGTCAATCTTAGGGCACTGAGTCCTAGATTATTATACTTTTTAAAAATTATGGCTATGTGGCAAAATATACTATTGAAAATAGAAATCGTGATATTTGTATATTTTCTTTATGAATATCAAATATTCATATTCTGTAGATCAAACATTGAGTAATTGGATGAATATTTTTTCCCATCCAGATATTTCAGTTTGTTGTCCAAGTGTTCAGAGATACATAGCCTAAGGAGTGTGACAAGAAATAGATTTATTTTCTTCATTTATTTTTCAATTCATGAATATTTTGCACTGTTAGGAAATGTTCCAAAATTTTATTTTCTCTTTGTATCTTTTAAAATAGATAAAGAGAAGAATGAGAAAAGAAACATCTATTCTTTGGGTATGCAGAAACATATGAAGATTCTTCTTTTCTATAATAGCACAGAGAAGCTTTCTTTGTTGTCCTAGTTTCAGCCTGATTTCCATCTTAAATTTAGAAAATGCATATACCCAGCAAGCAGCTATTTGCATGGCCTTGGGAGAGTACCGATCGTTAAATACACTCTTTAAGCCTATATTTTCTAGTTATCCATGTACAGACCCCTTTCAGTAACCATTTTAATTTTAGATTTTGATTATTGAAAGCAACACAGTGGTTTGGGAATGTGCATATTTATCTAACCCCTTGCAGACAAACCCATTGGCAGTGAGAAGTACTCACAGACATTACTACCCAAAGGTTTCAGCAGAGAAATGTTCCCTCATAATGGGGTTATGAAAGACACCGCCTCTGTAATTTACTGAAGTTCAGCTTTAGAACAAGCTGTTTCTTTTATGTACAAAGCTAGCAATTCACAAATCCCAGCTGAAATGTATTTTTTGTTGTTGTTGGAAGGTTTCAAAGATATGGCATTTGGAAAGTCCTTAATTAGATTTAAGATTTTAGTCATACAGTGGGTTCTCTTTGTAACCAGAATGTATTTGTTTGGCAGTTGCTTTATTTAGTGATGCTCATTTCACACTGTGAATAACCAACAAAAACTCTATGCCAGCACTCCAATAGTTTTTTTTTCTTTTGAAAACAGAAAGCAAAGATGTCAGAAAAGATTCATGGAGAGTGGCCCAAATTGAAACCTATTTGGAAACACCTAGCCTATTTGCACAGCTAAACATCTTTGTATTTTATTTTAAGTGAAGGAGTTCATAGATAGCTCCGAGTTTGAAACACGCATTAGGATATGTTTCTATAAAAACACATTACACAATCAGCATTCATAGAGGGCTGCCAGCTCCGGAAGTCTTGCATGCCCATGGGTCATCCCTGGGGGACAGACTGTATATAAATACCAACTGCCAGTTCACAGTTTGTGCAAATATAAAGTCTGTTAGGCCAAGATAACATGTATATAGTGTGACATGGCAGTACCTAGCTGTGCTCGTGTGGACCTCAGTATATCTAGTGCTTGACATAATTTCACTTCTCACTAAAGCAGCATGCTATTTGCAGACAGATTTGTAAAAGGACAATAACCATAAGCCATGTGGAGTAAGAAAATTGAACAACAGTAACGACCGTCTAGAAGCCCAGGCAGGGTGAAAGAACTGTATGAGGTCTGCAGAACTGGACATCCTTTTGTTCCCTGAAGTGTTAAGGAGAAAAGCAAGAGAGTTTTGGCCCCAGTATCCGATAATATTTTGTTCATAGTAAGTGCTTAATAAATATTTGTTAAAAAAAGTGACAAGTCCTATTGCTTCTGATTCCTCTGACTCAAATCTGTCCCCTCCTTTCCTTCGTGGTCACTGCCAAAAATCCAATTCACGCATTAACCCTTTTGGGGGTGATTAAAAGACGCTTCCTATTGCTGTTCTTTAGACTAGGGTCTCTTCAGTCCAGTTCAGCCCTCCAGTATCTGTTCCGAAATGATCTTTTTAACTGGTTGCCTACCTCCCTCACTCTCTGTAGGTTTGTATGAAATTATTTCCTAAACGTTTTCCATGCCATCCCATATCCCTATTACAGTGCCTTTTCCTTACCATGCATTCAATATATAAGTGTAGAAATGGATAGATGATAGATGGTAGGTAGATAGGCAGATAAATAGATAATAGATATATGATTGATCAGGGACACATGCAATCACATCCACATCCTTACGTGGTTATACTGCTCTGCTCTCCAAAAAACCATGGTCCAGAAAGCAAGGATAGAGAATTGCCATATAATAATTGTACCTAATTTTCGTGTGTAGTTTCTGTGTAGTAGACACCTCTGTAGTAGTACCTTCTTTTCTTATGGTACGTACTGTTCCTTGAGCACACCACACTGTCTATTCCTTCTGCATAGCTATGATTTCTGAATCTCTCTCTCCCATCAGGTCTTCTCTTGAATTCCAGAGATCCACTTGCTTTCTGGACATCTGCATTTCATGTCCTGTGGCAAAGACTAGTTAGTTTTTCACCAAATCATTTCATTTCCTTCTTTCTCCTGGTAATATAGCACATTTCTCAGCCATTTTTGCAATTAGGTGTAGCCATGTGATGGAGCTTGGTTAATAGTGTGTTGATGAAAGTTATGTGCACATTTCTAGGCCTGGTACATTTACTTTCCACTCTCTATTCCTGTCTACTTTCTAGATGTTGAAGATCCAGCAAAGGACTGTGTGGCCCTAGGGTATGCCTGGACTATGGATGGAAGAAACCTAAACTCCTCAATGACTATGTAGAGGAGATAGCCTGCTATTACTAACTGCGTAACTTATTAAACAAATAAGACATAGTTTTATCTGTTAAGGTATTAAAATTTTGAGGTTGTTTGTTACAGCAGTGGGCCAGACCTCTCGAACACATATTTTCTCTTGAATCATATCCTCTTCTGGCATCTCTGATCTGTGTTGGTGCCATTTCCCCCTGCTCAGTTAGAATGCCATGAGTGCCCCCTAAATAATTTTTTCCCTCCTCTCTCATTCCTCGTCAGTCAACATCTCTTGTTCTTTATTCTTACTCTCACTGCTTTAGTTCAGGCCATCATCCTTTCTTGGTCTATTAAAGTAACATCCTGAATGGTCTTTTTGCTTTCTCTCTTGACTACCTCCAATCTATCCTCCATACTGCCCACTCTTTTTCTTTTGGAAACACAGATCTGATCCTACAGCACTTTCACTTAAAAGATTTTCTTTTTTCATTACCTTCAAAATGAATTGTTTTCTTTAGCATGTCATCCATTTCAACCACATCATAACCCATCCATTCACTAACCATTTTTCACCTACATCTCTAATGTCAAAACTCAGGCTCTAAAAAACCAAAAACGACAAACAATAAGAACAACAAAAAAACAGAGGTATATTTTTCCCTTAACACAGTACATTTTTCCATATTGTTGATTCTCTGCCTATGATATTTACCCAGCCTAAAATGATCTTTTCTTCCATTTTCTGTTTGACATAATTCCATTCTCTTAATAAGTTCCAATGAAATAATTACCTTTTCTCTCTTTTCTAACCTCCCTTACTAAGTTAATCACTCTCTCTTCTGTTCTCTCATGGCACTTCGAACATAACTTTCTTATATTATTTATTCCTTTGGATTTCAACTATATGTCTGAATGTGTCTCCCAATTGATTTGTGAGACTCTAGAAGGCAAGATTGGTCTTACGTATCTTTGATTACTCTGTGCCTACTTTAGTGAGTAGGCACAGAGTACCCAAATAAAGTACTTCAAAAAGCTTTGTTAAATAAATTTTTAACTATCATATAATTCACTATCAAAGAAAATGTGGCCTTATTTTCCCTTGTGGGACTATCTAAAAAAATACTTAATTTTCCCATCTTGCAGTAGATACAATAATAAAGACTCATTTGTTGCAATAATAATAATAATTACTGACATTTAATGAATGGTTGCTATGTGCTAGCTGCTGTGCTAAATTCTTTTTTTGCTTCATCTTGCTTAATCCTTGCAATGACTCTATGAAGTCAGTATTATTACTTCCATTTTAGAGTACTATATTAGCTTAAGTTGGTGTGCAGTTGTGAACACAGAACAGCTGTGAGAAGAGTAGCCCCCTATAGAAGCTGCTGAAGAAGGTACAGGCTATTTTTGCCCGCAAGGTGACAAACCATTTAAGAATTTCCTAAGGTCTTTCTCGACTACCAAAGCTTTATATCTTATAAATATATACAGGATAATATGCAACCTGGAAAATTCCATTTAAAATTATTTTAAGATAAAATTTTTGTTTCCTCTAGATATTTATGAGGTGCCTCTGATATCTGCTGAGACTTCTAGGCACAAGAGTAAATCTTTGAACAAATCATTAAACATTTTAGGAGCATTCATAAAAGTCAAGTGCATTGCTTTATGATGTTTAAGTATGCTGGAAACCCTCTTGATCCCACAATTCAGAGTAGAATTTCAAAGGTAAGAAATAGTAGGATATCAGACAAGAGTTGAAGACCATGCATATGGTTCAGCTTCTGACAATATCTGTTGGCAACTCAGGTCTTTTGTATCCAAATATTGCCTGAGTCTGAACCACATCAATTGTGAGTGATGTCTCTGTGGTTCATGAAAAACGTTTCATAACAATAAAAGACAAATAAGTGGAGCCCTTTCTGGCGTTCAATGGAACAGGAAAAAAAACCCACTGCTGTTGGCTGAATAGAATATCTTTTTGCTAGCCCAGAGGGACAAGGGCATAGTTCTTTTGATTTAGGAACTTATAGTTGAGTTGGAAAAAAAAAAAAGCACATAAAGTCTGTATTTTTGGATTATTTTCTAAATCACTTCTTTGATATGTCATTTTCCCATACAAAAATTTCCATTGTCTCCCATTGCCTTTAGCCCTGAACCCCTTAATCTAATTTGCTTGCCCCCAACCCCATTGTCTTCAGCCCTATCTCTGATGACTGCTCTTGCCAACCCACTTAGTCACCAGCTGTCAAACTCACGCTGGATTTCCCTGCCCTCTCTCCTACTCTCTACCTGTCCGAATCCTGTTCATCTATAACCACGCAAATTCTATCTCCTTCCCGGAAAACTCCCCTCATCGTAGCTGCCAAAAATCCTGTCTCCTTCTTAGTCCTCTGGATCCTATTGCATACTTAGTTGCCACTTTTCACTATTAGCTTATGTAGTTTTCATTTCTTGAGGCATTGTCTCATCTTCCTAATTAGTTTGTAAGTTTGTGAACTTTAGGGCCTGTATCTTTGTTGTCCCAGAATGCCCCACAGTAAAGGGGAAGGGAAACTAATATTTTCTGAGTTCCTGCTGTGTGCCAGGTACTATGCTAAGTTCTTCACATATATTATCTGGCTTAATTCTCACAACAACCCTATGAGCTATGTATCATTAACTCCATTTTACAGATGAGAAAACCAAGGCTCAGAAAGCTTAGATAAACTACCCAGTATCACACAGTTAGTAATTTATTGGGCTGGCATTCCAGCCTAGTCCTGTCTGTCTCTAAAGCTCCTGGTTTCCCCAATATACTTTATATATGTCAGATACTTATTGCTAATAGTAATTTTCTTCCATCCATCACCTATAAGTATAATTTTTATGGTATTTCATCTTGGCATTAATTATTGTCCAACTGTTTAAAATGTACCACTATCAGCTATCGAAGTAGATTGTCAACCTTTGTGGGCACAACCATGTTCCATTCTTTGTGTGTGCATTCATGTGTATTGCTCTGCATATAGAAAGTCTTTGACATAAACTTGCAGAATGCTTGGCCAATGGCAATCTTTAAAACTGAATTGTAATGAAGATCGGCCTTCAAAACTCCTGTTGGCCTCAATTATATTTACCCATGCTACATATATTTTGCCATTCCCTGTTGAAAATAAAATGGTCCAGAAACTGATGTTATTTGACAATTGAAATAGCTTAAATCTCCTGGTATACTGAGATCTCAGGAAAATCCAGCCAATGTGAAATACAACTATAATGAAGGGGCAAAATGTATTGAATTTTGATTATTTGGTCCTTTTAAAGTATTTTGTGATGCTTATCTATTGGTCATGATAATCTTCATGGCATCCATGTTAAGGTATTCCAAATGTACTCATGAAATCAACTCAAATTTTATTGGCCCTCCTGATCTACAGATTCCCTCTGATTTACCCCTTTATACAAATTTCTCCCCCTCCTCAACTGCACTCATTATTTTCAGCTCTTCTAGACTGGAGTTGTATAAGATGTTCTGAGATGTAACAGGATTGGAGACCGAACTTTGGGGTTTCTGGGCAGGCTGAGTTGTCTGTAAGAGGTGGGTGAGGGAAAATGTCACACAGCAATGAGAAAGCGCACTGTGACAGGTCAACATCTCTTCTACATTATTTATGGTAATGTTTTTCCCCCATTGGAACAGATGAGGGAGAATTGAACAGAGTTGCTGCTATATCCACAGATAGAAGTTCAGTATTTGCAATTGCATGGTAATTTTCTTTGAGGATCTCAAAGGCTGCACACATGCACAGTGATTTATTGTCGTATATCATCCAAATCTTAAGGACACTAATAAATTTTTAAGAGCTTTTCTATTTCCAAGGCTTGCAGAAATGATGATTCTATATTTATCTCAATATATAATTAACAATAATTTCTAAGTAATGGATTTCATGTTCTGAAGACAAATTACTGGCCTTTCTTTTACTTTCTTTCTTCCTATATAAGTAGTGGCTGGGGGTTGGGGTTCTGCACAGTGATTTCCCTGACACCCAATTTGAAGTCTTATACTGTCACAATGAACTCATGATTTCAGGTGAGGAATAAGCAGGAGCACATGAACCCTCAAGCAAAAGAGATGAAATTTTCATCCCAATGTCCTAAAGAATAAAAATGATGGAGATAAAAACAGAAAATATATGACATGGACAAAGTTGTTTCTAACTAGAACATTTTTCAAAGTTTTCTAGGGGCATCAATTGCTCTCTGAGCAAATCGTTTAGTACAGAGCTCTAGTGAGAGCATTAGCGAGCGATCCTCTCTGCCTGCAATTAGATTAGTCATGCACTTGTCGGCTGGAATTTATGGTGATTTGTATTCCAGAAGAATCTTTGCCCAGTGCTTTTCAGAAAGAAAGAAAAGCGTGCACCAAAGCTTGCAGATTTCCTTTTCTTTTTAAATTGCTCTTATTTCTCTTTCAGTTTTAAAAGATTTATTTCATAAAAACAAAGAAAGATATAGACACTGTAATATAAATATTCTCAAACCTCAAACAGATTGTTATTATTGCTATCATAAATGTCATAAGCATTTGTTCCACGTATATTTATGTATTTGCTTTCTTGATTGTCTAGTTTATAACCTACTGAAGGGGAAAATTTATATACCCTTCTATCTCCAGGTACACGACACATTATTATTATTGTGATCATCATTATCATTTGCACACAGTAGGTCCTCTGTAAGTAATTATCAATGTTTTTAAAATTAATTTAGAGCCTGCAGCAGAAAAGATGCTGTGTGTGTTTGGAAAGTGAAACCTGAAGAGGGAAACTCACCGTTCAGAAGCCTTGTGAATTGTGTGTGATCTTGGCCTGTGTCTGCACAGGATGGTCTGTTCCAGCTGTCACATTGGACCAAACTGATTAGCAAAGTCTGCGGGCAGGCACTGCGACTGCCATGGCTGCTATTTCTGGATTGTGGTGGATGGCACCGTCATGGAAAAACACTTGTCATGCTGACTGTTCTGACCAAACACTATGATCTCAAGGAGTTTTGGAGTCATTCTGCTGTTGAAGCCATGACATCGAATTTCATTGTTTACACATCTGCTGTTTTTCTAAATTGTTTTCTCTTTCTTAAAACATAAAACATATCAAGGATGCTTCAGTATTTTTAAGCAGCTTGAAATGTGCAAATAAAGCCAGTCAAATTGTCCAAGCTTCTCTGGGATGTCACCTTGCCAGGAAAGTGACATCTCTTATCAATTTGGTGGCTCTTTCTATGTGCCAGGAACCTAAAGTGCTGAGAGTTTAGTAGGAAAGTATACATCAATATGATGTTATATATATAAAGTGTATATCAATATATTACAATGCAACAATGGGCATATGTACAAAGTTCAGAGACAGCACAGAGAGACAGTCTTCATGTTTGAAGTATATTTAAGTGTTATACGTGAATTGTTATAATGAGAAATGTTATATGAGACTAAACATATTTTTATGGCCTAATTAAAACTGATATTAATTAGAGCCTGACAAAGTAATATGTTTTGCTATTGTTGACGGTTTTGTTCTCAAGTTGTTTAAAATTCTGATGGACCAGAGCTTCAAATGATTATTATGACTATTAATTAAAGAGCCAACCACTTGTCAAAGTACATAGTTTAAGCAGTAGTGTTGGCTGCTGTATGAAAAATATTGGCACTACATGTTAAAGATTGAGTTCCTTTATCTTTGTCAGTTATTAAGAATTATGATTTGTTCATGTTTAGGAAATACATTCTGACATGAGAAATCTGAAGGAATTCCAGGCAAACTTTGGTGAACAGTTCCTATATTTTTACATGTTGGATTTTTCCTTATACCATTCAGTGATTTGGGAATAATTGTACAAATAGAACAATTATTGAGCAGGCACTATTATGTTCTAGGCACCGTGCAAAGGAATTTACGTCCTGTTCTCAAGTGTGGTCCACAGATCAAGTGCATCAGCATCACCCCGGAGCTCGTTAGACAGGCAGGCTCTCTGACCCCACCCCAGACCTGCGGCGTCAGAATCTGCATCGTAACAAGTTCTCCGGGTGCATTTGCACACTGCAGTCTGAGAATCACTGCTTTCATACTTCATTTCTAATTCCTCACCACAGCCCTGCTAGTTCACAGAAGTTGAGTCAAGGTGCAGGTCACAAAGTTAGTGAGGCGTGGGTTGGTTCTCTTTACCTAGATTTGGTCATGTTTCCATATAGAGTTACACCTTTCCCTTGTTGAAACCTTACTCCTTCTTAATTGTCCATCTCAGGTTCCACCAGCTTGATTAAATCTCTCTTGATGTCTCCTGTTGCACGTGAGCTTTCCCTGTTTAACTATGTCGCAGGGCCGACCCCGTGCCTGGCCAAGTGGTTAAGTTTGTGCGCTTCATTTCTGTGGACCAGGGTTTCGCCAGTTTGGATCCTGGGTGGGAACCTAGCACTGCTCATCAGGCCATGCTGAGGTGGCATCCCACATAGCACAACTAGAAGGACCTACAACTAGAATATACAACTATGTACTGGAGGGATCTGGGGAAAAGAAGAAGAAGAAGGAAAAAAAAAAAGATTGGTAACAGATGTTAGCTTAGGGCCAATCTTTAAAAAAATTAAAATAAATATCTCACAGTACTTTGATTTTTTCTGTTTTTGCCACACAACACAATCTTGTCTTAGATTCTTACTGCTAGTATCCATGAGGATAGAAACTATCTTTGTTGGCTTGTATAGTTTATTGCACCTAACATAGCAACCACCTTATAATATGTGCTTAATGGACGCTTGAATGAATTAACGATTGACTTTGTCCTTTAAATAAAGCCATTCTATAGTTCATTAGGACGAGTAAATCCAGTTTAGTGTATTAACAGCTGCTAATTGCTTCAAGGTTATTACTGCCTGGCTCACATTAGTATTGATAATGACAATTCCTACCATGAGTACAGGATTTTATAACTTACAAAGTACTTTAACACCTATGACAACATTGAATCCCCACTACGACCTTGTGGCATGAGGATTCTACTATCCCCATTTTACAGATATAAAAATGCATGCTTACAGAAATTCAGTGGCCTGCAAAATAATACAGGAAACACCTTGGAACTTAAAGCCTTCTGATTCCAAGTTTTGTGCTCTTTCTAGTGTTTTTCTGAGGCAAAAACGTCAAGAACCATTTCCTCAAGTGCTGTTTGTAGTAGAAGCCCTCAGATACAATATACACTGACCTTGAGACATTATTCCTCAAATGAAGACGTTGAAATCAGAGATATAAGAAAGGACACATCTATAGGATGTGGTAAGTGGTTAGCAAGGTGCTGGAGAGGATGAGGGAGGGAGAGAGTTTAAAAGGAGCCCCAGATTTGGAGCGCTGGTGCCTGGAGGTGTGATGGTGCCACTGATTCAACAGAGACAGTGTGGAGGCCTGGGGAATGATAGTTTTGGGGAGGAGAGAGGTCATGGCTTACCAGGTCTTCTTTTTCCAGCTTCTATGAAATGGATACCTGTTTTAGGATGGAACCTGGTCTCTGACTGATTACGTTGAATCACATGAGTGAGAATTAAACTTGGTTGTTTTAAGCCACTGAGACATCGGAGTTGTTGGTAACTACACTATAATCTCTATTCTAGGCTACCCTGATGCATAGATACGTAAGGAGAACTCTCTACAGGCAACTGGTTGCATGAAAAAGCAGTTCAGGTTCTTATTTCACACTCTGCTCTCATTTCTTTCTCTCTCCTCCCCATTGTTGTGAAGGAGCAGCCTGTGGCTCAGATTTATAAAAACAGCAGCCTGAAACATGCTGATTTCTCACTCATCCAGGTCTAAAAGACTTTTCATCTAATTGTTGATGGCACAAAGCAGAAAGATCTGAGATGTGAAGTTAGAAGTCCTGAGTTATAATCTTGGTTCTGCTTTTCTGCAGCTGTGAACTGGAGCAAGTCACTTAACTTGTCTGAATTCAATTTATTAATCTACCAACTAGATGAGTAATATTACCAAACTTATATAATTGTGAAGAGCCAATGAACTACTGTAGATGAAAGCTGTTTGTAAATTTTAATATGCTGTATAAGAGGTAATTATTATTAGTGTAAGAGCAGAACAAGGGACAAAAGAGTAGCTGTCGATGCAAATGTTTACTTAAAAGCAAATTAAGCATTTTTAAAATTGATGTGTATTTTTTAAGATATTAAAGTCAGGATGATGGAGTATTGAACAAAAATCAGAGCTAGCAATAAGAATTTTTTAAAAAATGGCTCCCGGGGCCGGCCCCGTGGCTGGGTGGTTAAGTCTGCGCTTTCCGTTTCGGCGGCCCAGGGGTTCGCTGGTTTGAATCCTGGGTACCGACATGGCACCGCTCATCAGGCCATGCTGAGGCAGCGTCCCACATGCCACAACTAGAAGGACCCACAACTAAAAATAGACAACTATGTACTGGGGAGCTTTGGAGAGAAAAAGGAAAAATAAAATCTTTAAAAAAAAAAATGGCTCCTATTTATTGAGCACCTACTATGGACCAGGCCTGAGCTCCATGCTTTGCATATTTTCATCTCAGTATAGTATTGACCTGTATTGAGTCACAGTCACTTATCTTTGTATGGAACAAAATAGACATTTAATTTAGGAAAGTAAAGAAGAGCTGGTTCTAACTGTGCATGTTTTGGGGTATTTTCCACTTTTATTTTTTACTTTCCCTGTAAGTCTACATATCCAGTTACTATATATTTAAAATGATATTAAAAAAGAACATGCTAGCACTCATTCCTGGTATATCTAGCCCATCCTATCTTGAGAGGGGCTCCAAGAGATAACTTGTGAATGAGCAAGGCTTTCCCCAGGGCGGGGCGAGGGTAAGGCAAGATGAGTACCCCACCAAGGGAGGGACATTCAAGGACATGCCCATTCTCACTTTCACACTCCAAGAGTGAGCTCCTCCTTCACTGCTGCACCCTAGATACCCACCTTGCCTTACCTTAGTTCTCCACATTGCCCTCATTGCAGCCTTACCAAAAAGTTAACAGAAAAAATCTCCTAAATCATCCTATTATATACATAACAATTTCCTTCTTAAAGAAGGATTAAGCTTCTATGTGTTTCACACACCACTTTGTACAATTGTAAGACAGTTTGAAACTTAAGGAAATTAAAAACGTGACACCTTCTGTGACAGCCTGCTAAGGCAGGACCCACTAAGAAATAGCTGAGGCTGACAGAGACTAGTGCGAATCACAAGCCCACAGGTAGGTTTTGATCAAAGACCCAGTACAAATGAGCTTTCTCTAATGAGTCCTGGATATAGGTCCCTACAGGCTGGATAGATTCCTTTCTTAAGTCTCATCGTGGGATTTCCTTACAGAAATAAACCCACCACTTCTGTTTCCTGTTCCCTTAGCTATTAGATCACTGTATTATTCTGCAGGTTACAGGCAATTGTTTTCTTTCACTTTTCTGTATTTTTTGCTTTTTTTCTTTAATAAGAGTATAATACCTCATAATAAACACATTTACAAAATTAAACAGTGAATTTGACCTAATCCATTATTGGTTGCTTTCAGCCCTCAAACGCCTGTTTCACATAACCTCCCTACCTACATATCTCCCCCCACTTGGATTCTCCTTTTTAAAATTTAATTTAATTTTATCTTATTATTTTATTTTATTGTCATAAGGACACTTAAAATGAGAAATACCCTGTTAAATAAAATTAAGTGTATGGAAAACAGTATGGAAGTTCCTCAAAAACTTTCAAATAGAACTACCAAATTACCCAGCCATCCTACTTCTGGGTGTTTATCCAAAAGACTTGCAATCAGGATCTGGAAGAGATATAAGCAGTCCTACGTTCATTGCCGCATTATTCACAATAGCCAAGATGTGGAAACAACCTAAAAGTCCATCAGCAGATGAATAGATAAAGAAAATATGGTATATACATACAAAGGAATATTATTCAGCCTTAAAAAAGAAGGAAATTCCATCACATGTGACAACATGGATGAACCATAAGGACATTATGCTAAGTGAAATAACCCAGTCACAGATTCTACCTCAGCTTTTAAGGCAGATGGGTTTTTGCTCACAGCAAAGGCCAACCCTTCCTCGTGTACACTAGATCTCGAACACTTTTTACTTCTCTTCTGTAATTAACGTTCCTCTTTTCCTAGATTGTTGATATCAACATGCACACATGATCTCTGCCATATTTAAAACTATCTTCTTGGATCTCATAGTCCCTCTTTGTCCACAATTCTATGTCATTTTTACCTTCACAGCCAAACTTCCTAGTAATTGCCTGCAGACACTGCACTTCCTTATCTCCCATTCTCTCCTCAAAATACTCCAACCAGGCTTCCTTCTGGCCTCACACATCATTGAAATGGTACCAGTCAAGGTCACAATTGACCTCCATGATGCTAAATCCAGTGGCCATTTTGTCTCTTTTCATCTTATTCAACTTCTCATTAGAATTCAACACAGTTGACTGCTCCCTTTTTCTTGAAACATTTTCTGTTGTTTCCAGGGTCGCCTTCCTTCATTCCGTGTTTGTTTCTGTCCTACCTTAGTGGCCTTTAGCTTCTGTCTCCTTTGCTGGCCTCTCTCTCTCTATGTAACTGAATCCTGAGACTCTTTCTCTTCTCTAAGCTTACTCTCTATCGGGGTCATCAGACAGCTTATGTATCTGAATACCAATTGCAGGCTGATGCCTTCCTATTTTATATCTTTAGCTCTGGTGTCTCCCTTAATTTCCAGACTCATATATCCATCTTCAAACTTGACATTGTCACTTAAATGTCTAACCCTTTATTCAAAATTTCAATGTCCTGTACAGCAAGACTTGTTGAATCTACTTCAAAATCATATTTTGAATCTAGAAGCTTGGACTGGGCGGTAGCTTCTGGAGGACATTAATAGTCTTCTAAATGGTCTCATTACTTCCATTCTTATAGTGTCACACTCTTCCACTTCTATTTTCCAAAATGATGCTTTGAAACTATAAATTAAGTCATCTCCTACTTAAAATTTTTCAGTTCCTTTTGGTCTTGGCCTCACTGTCACTGCCTTGCAAAGGCTTTTCTTAACCAATGGTTTAAAGTAACACTGGAGTTTCTCTGTCACATTATCCTGTTTTATTGTCATCATTGCATTTACCAATAACTGATGGTTTCCTTTGAATTTATGTAATTTCCATGAATACAGGGATGTTGTCTGTTTTGTTTATTGCGTTAGCCTCATGCGCAATGTCTGTGACATAACGTGCTCAGAGAGTAACTGAAGGAATGAATGAACTTCAGCAACATTTGTTGTAATATGTCATGACTTTCTTTGGCCGTGTCTACATAACAACTAGTTCAGAGTTTTCACTTCATTCAGATAATCAGTCTCTCTTCAAGCAACTGGAATAACTTATTTGACTGCTTTCATTCACATCTGTGAATGGTGGTGTTTTGTCCAGCTGTAACTTACTTCATGCGTGTTACATGGAGGCTAAAAGAAGGATCATCTTTGCAATGTTCTTTATGATGACCATATATAATTGGTATTCTTAAAACATGTAGCACCATGGTGGTGAGAACCTTCATTTTTGCACAAAATTTGATGTCTTTACTTTCCGTTTGCTCATCTGAACACTTTGGGAGTGTGACACTGGTCATTCCAACCCAGATAACTTTTAGGCACATCCTGTAAAGTCTTCATCCCGGAGACAGCTATTTCCAAATTCCCTTCTCTTTACTATATAACTGCAGAACATCTAAAACCACAGAGTACAATTATTTCACAGCACTTCACTGAACCAAGCCATAAAGGTAGTGGAAGAGGGCTTCTCCACAGGTACTCTGCAACCGCTCAATTTCAAAGAGAGCCTCAAATGACCTTGGTTTTGTGTTTACATGAAGGAGATAATATTTATTTTCTTACCCTAAATGTAGGCACGATCTTATTACACTCCTATTGGGCAATTTCCCCTCGGCCGCCACCCTGGTGTACAGGTGGCTTCATTAAGAGTGTCTGAGGAGCCGTCTGTCTCACCTTCAGAGGAGCTTCATCTTCTGAAGTTCCAGCCTAAGATTCCTCTCCAGCATAGTTAGCATTTCAACCAAGCGCCAGTGAGCGCCATGTCTTTATCACTGCTTCCAGTGACTGTGGTTCAGCAGAGGGCACAGGCACAATACATCTTTGTCTTCCCCCAGCTAATAACCCGGGGTGTAGCAGGTCAGGCGTGCCTTTAACGTTTGCTGCTGCTACATTTGTCTGTGCTGTATAAACTCCTTGCAACGGCCTGGCCCTCATTGTTTTCAGAACCTTGACTCTCCTTACCGTTCTCATCATCCAAATTTATTTAAGGATGAAACTATTAGAAACACAATTGGTGAATTAATGTCATAGGGACTGCTGCTGGCAGCTCATCAATTTTTGATATGCCACTCAGACAAATGAAACATAAGCCACCCAGAACAAGGGGACCTTTTGACACTTCAAAGGAAACCCCTATGGGTGGTTTCCTCTTGAAGCTACACTAAACTGGCTCGATCTCCTCAGCTGGAAGCTGCCAATGTCTCATTAACCCCTAAAAAGGCCCGGCATGAGCTTTTCTTTTCAGCTATAATTATGCCATGCACTCCTGTTATGCTGCACTGAATCGCAACACTGTCACCAGCACATTATAAACATCCACCCTAATTGAAAAGCAGATTAGACTCTTGTGTTAATTAGCCAAAAAGCCCGCCCACTTGCATGCATTATGATTGCCTCTTAAATACTGAGGATGTTGAAATCCCTCAGAAAGACAAGGCAGACTTAATTGCAATAACCTGCAAATTAAGTTTAATTTACTTTAAATTTACCGGTTTAGCAGGCTCATTTGATGGTGTTAATGTTCTAGCAAATTAATTATCTGAATTAGTCATGCCTGGTGGAGTTTTGCAGCAGAATACATTGTACAGTGGCCTATTAATAACAGACAAACAGGACAGGATTAATGAGGAGATTATGCTCAGGTTCTTATAAAAAGGGATCTTGCATGAATTCAAATATAATCACCAAAGTGCAAATACAGACACAGAATATAAACAAACTGAGATTTATTACACTCTATGGTGTGCCATCCAGGAGAAACAGTAAAACATGACTGGTGAAATATCAGACGGCAAGTGCCCTGTTCTATAGACTCCTGTGGAGCTCTCTTCACCACAAACTGTTTCCCGTTAGTGAGCATGTGACTCCCATAGACAGGCGGTGGACTGCAGGAACGGAACGAGCAGGTCAGACAGAAATAGCTTCCCTTCGGTTAATTCTATTGCCCTCTTAGTAGTTTATAAAGCATTAAGATGCTTTCTGGAACCCACTTGCAACCATTCTCGTTGGCCAGACCAGGATATTATTAACCATAAATAATCTACAACAATGATGATCTCGCTTTCACTCTTCTCTTTGTCCCAGTACATATCTGTCAAGGCTGGATGTGGGAAATTTGAGGAGGGGGATTTAGAAGGATGAGAATGCAAAGGTTGGGGGAAAATTTAGAGCATTAACACCTTTGGAGAATCTTCCAGATTCACCCCTTCTTAAGGATAAAAAATGAATCTTATTCCACTTGTATCCTCAGGTCTTAGGACAGGGACTGGAACATAGTAGGGATTTAAAACATTTTTTTTTAAATGGATAAAACACAAAATTAGGTTAGTGACAACTTCCGAAGAAGAATTATTCAGCCTGGAGAATATTGTAAGGTGGCACTCCTAACAAATATGGAATCTCTCTGAAAATCCTGCGCCAGTGCTTCTGCTGTTATAAGTAGTTAGGCTTTCTCCACTTGGTTCTGAAGAGACACACACAGGCTCTCTGTCCGCCATCCACAGCAGAACGAAACAGCCTCTGGGTGTCAAACTAATAATCTGTGACTGGCTCAAACTGAATATGACCATGCGGTGATTGACCTCAACATGCCAGATTATTGATTGGGCTGGAGATGCGTAAGCCATCATTTTCTTGGAGCAGTCACCGCTTTTGTCTTGATCCCATCCACAGCTGTCACACTGTGGTGAGCCATTGAAAGAGCCCAGATTTGCATCCTGCATGCATTTATGCTTCTCTGCTTAAAATAAAAATGCCACCACTTGAAAGAAAGGCTGAACCGTTGATTCTGTTTTTTAAAAAAAATTATCTCATTAAAAGCCAAGGGTGTGGGTTTAGTTGGGAGTAGGGGGAGACATGCAGAATACGTAAACTTGCTTTATGGGTTGTATTTAATTTTGGGTAAAAAATAATGAGAATAAAAATTGTTTCAATATGTTTTCTGTATTGTGTCAATATATCACACAGCTCCTTTCTGGAGTCACATTTGCTGTTAGGGTGGCTGGGTCTTTTTGTTGTTTTTGTTGTTGTTGTTCTCTGTTGAATTACAATTTGCAGCAGTAAATGAAACTGGCACAAAAGCAGGTGTTATTAAAACTGGGCAGGAAAAGGACAATAACAACATAATTCCACTTTAAAGGCCGATATGTGTATGGTTGAAACGACTTTGGTTGGAACCCATAGGGAATAGAAAATACACCATAAAGAAAATGGATTTCAGTGACACATAAAAGGCAAATGACTAATATATTTACATATAACATGTGGTGTATTCATTGCACACCATGGTGACAGAATTGTTTATTTCATTTATAATTTATACAGCAAAATCTTATTAAATGTGTAACTGGTTTGCCAGATGATAATATACGTAGGAGATTAGGCTTCTATTATAGAATATCATTAACAACAAAAGATTTTCATTTGTGAGTTAATTTTTTTCCCCAGTCCGTTCTTTTCAGCAGTGTATGCTCTGAACAGAAGCCTGCCTCTGTTCCATCATGGTGACACTATGGTAAGAGGAAGGTGGCAGTGAATTTCTGGAGAAGAGTGCCCATTGGCTAAAACATGACTCTTCTTCTGGTGTTCCCTAGAATGTCAGTCTTGAGCACATATAAAGGACAACGGATGGGTGTGTATGAGCTTCAAGGTGATTTCAGAGAGCCTAGGAAAACTCTTCTCTGGTGAAGGAAATTCTATCGAGTGCCAGAAACGTCAGAATTTGGGACCTTACAGAGATTGCTTCAAAAACTAGAGGGTCGGTCCCACGAGTAAGTGTTGTTAAGAGAGTGATTTCCCTCTGCTGCCTTTTTTTCTGATGGGCCGTCATACTAGAGGCTTTAAGGAAACTCCAGACACCAAGAGCGCATGCAGTTTTGTGGATGATAATTCTTCTCAGGATATTAACTGGAATTCTTCTTATTTATTTATTTATTTTTTGCTCCCAACACTCCAGCAGGCACCCTGTCTCCCATGCGAGCTGTTCCTGCTACACACGCAAAACTACTCTGCCCTTCCCCCACTCCCCTTTAGGACTTTCCTTCATGCCGTGTTATTTAATGAGGATTAAACCATTTCAGAATGTTTGTAGTGAATCTCATTCCAAGCCAGGGGAGGGGTGCCTGTGAGGGGCTATGGGACGGGTGGGATTTGGGAGGGAGGTGGAAGGGAGATGGTGAGAAATGCTTTTAAACAATAAAATGTATTTTACTTTCACGCCTTGAGCTGTCAGGCTTCATTCCAAATAATATATCCTGACAGTTCATAGCTACTCTTATAAACTGGGTGAAGCTTTTGCAGTTGCAAACTAGTGTGATAAAACATGAAAATACTTTATTCAGGTAAAGTGGAAATAGCTGTTCAGCCTGGTTAAGTTACACAGAAACCTTTTCCTCTCTAAATTAATGTACTGTGCAAATATCTTGCCTGTGACACCCTAGCTGTCCACTTAATAAAAGGCCTTCCAGTGAGAACTGTGTCTCAGTGCATCAAAGCATTAGTGGGGGTTCCGAACCTAAAGCCAGATCAACTTGTACATTCAAAACAAGCACGTGAGCAAGTGAATCTTAGTGTTGCCAATCATCAGTGGAAAATGCAAAGAACACGTATTTATTCAGTCTCCACTCTTGGCCTGGGAGAAGGCAAAGAACTACTGTTTTGTTTTTTGCTAATTTTTCCATTCGTTACTTCCATAATCGCTCAAGAATGGAGAAGGCAGCTCAAGGGCACCTTCCTTTGTGACCCTGAGAATGTCAAAGTAACAACAAGAACAACAAAAAGGGAAAATAAGGAAAAATAGAAAGGGTGATGCTATTTTCTTTGATTGAGGCTCAAAGTGGGCCAGTAGCATGATGAGACTGCTGCTAAAACAGCTAAAGGGTGCCTTGGCTCAATTAACAGATGTATGGAGTCAGAATCTAGGAGAGGATATTATTGCTGAGACTACATCAGGACTATTGTGCTCAATTTTGGGCCTCAGAGACCCAAACAAATTTGCTACTATTTAGAGAAGAGTGAAAAGGGTGGTAATAAAATATGAAATTATATTCCATGAGGAACAGTTGAGGGAATGGGAGAAATTCCCCGTGCAGAGAGATTAAGTTCTAGCAGAAGGTGCATGGTCACTTGGAGATTTTGTAGAAGCTTTACAGTAGCATTTTTTCCTTCTTTGCTGAATAATAATAGTAATAGTTAGTAACAATAATAATCATACCTGACACTTGTTTAATGCCCTCAAGTTTACAAACATCTTCTTACAAATATCATCTTATTTAGTCCATCCAACACCTTGAGGAGAAATCGTTATGATCTGTGTTTCACAGATGAACAAATGGACTCAAAGTGGCTAAGTTACTTGCTCAAGGAGGTACAGATAATAAAGTCTTGTGACTCCAGGTCTACTGAAATCACAATGGATGGCTGGACCAGTTTATCTAAAGGATTCTTTTTAATCCTCAGTTTTTCTGATTTTAATAAATTTAGAGGCTTAGGAAAATGCTCTTCTTATTCATCCACTTATTCAAGCAAAAGCTTATTAGTAAGTGTTGAAAACTGGGCGGGCACTGAGGCTAGTGCTATGCGTAAGGTATGGTCAGTTCCACTGAGAATCTTGCTTATTGAAGGGGAACCAAGGAAGTAGCTAATCTTCCTTGGGAATCATGGGAGGCATGAAGAAGTACTGGGAAGCTTTAATCGGGCAATTGAGTCTGTGATTGGCAGGGGAGGCCAATAGGGAAAGCTTACAGAGAAAGTTACAGTTGAGTTACGCAATGAAGACTGATAAGAGAAAGAGGAAAGAAGACAGTGTGGGGGCTAGAGGGCATTTTGGGCAGAATTCCTTGAAAGTCCTTTGGGTTTGTATCCAATGTGTTTACTTGCGCCTTTGTAGGGTGACCAACTCCTCCCAGTTCGTCCTCCACTTTCTTTGTTTTAGCAACGAAAGTCCAGCATCCCATAGAACCTCTCGACCCCAGGAAAACTGGGATGGGGTTTTTCTACTTTATGTAGGTAACCTACAGAAACCTACTTTTACCTACTCTAGGAGGTAACCCCTACTTTATGGGGTTAATACTGGACACACACAGTAGAGGTAGAAAACATACGGTGGGGGGGGGGTCCAAGCAGAAGTGGGCTTTGTTAGTATGAGGGATAGGACACGACCAAAGTATATTTGTTATTGCTAAAATAACCATTTTGTTTCAACTTTTCTCTATTGTCATAAGAGCTAAATGCTAAGTGACCTCTGAATACTCAGTTGGCCCCAGCAAGGAAAAAAGAAAAGGAAAAACCTCATTGGGCTTAGCACGGTTAGTTCAATAACACAAGCCAAATTTGAGCTTTACAACTTAGTTCCTAGCAACAGCTAATACAGAAATTATTTTTTGGCAAATAAATATTATAGATAGTATGTAGGTAGCTACAATAAAACACCGGTATCATTCAGAATTAAAGAAAATGACTGCCTTCTAAGAATTAAAGTAGTAAAAAAAAAAAATCAAGAAAAAATGTTGAATAGATTTCTGTAGAAGGATCTTGTCGTAAAAGATACGCATTAACATGTGAGATTTGGGAAATATCCAAGCTCTAGCAAGGTGATTAGAAAGTATATTCAGGTCTAAAATGTAGACTTCCTGAAGAATAATAGGTTAACTAAAATTCAGATATGGGCATGAAACCCAGAAAGATGGATGCTAACACATCGTTATGTGCCTAGGATCTTCAGTGGAGAGGGCACATGCAATTGATGTTCTTAGTGGAGTTGAGATAATAGTCTTTCAGCATTCACCAAGTACCAACTTAACTCTGCTTGATTTCATATAACTATTTGACTTTCTATGAACATTTTTCCATGGGCAATTGACAGCTGTCATACACATCTGTAAACTTTGTGAGGCCAGGAACTGTGTCTGTCTTATTAGCCGTTGTTATCTTTGTGTCTAGCATAGAGGATGGTATAAATAGAGCTCAGTTGGTTGAATGAATTGGATATAGCTTTCTTTTTATTTTATAATTCTTTTCTTATATGTTTGATTAGCATCGATCAGCTTTGAGTAATCTGAAATCTTTGGTTTGGAGTTCTATGGAGAAGGGTGTTATGAGCTGAACTGTACCCTGTGCTGACCCCCACCCCCCCATTCATATGTTGAAGTCCTAACTCCTAGTATCTCAGAATGTAACCATACTGAAGATAAGATCTTTAGAGAGGTAATTGAATTAAATGAGATCATTGAGGTGGGCTCTAATCCAGTACGACTGGTGTCCTTATAAGAAGAGGAGAATGGGACATAGACGTACACAGAGGGGTGGCCATGTGAAGACACAGGGAGAAGGCAGCCATCTACAAGCCAAGCAAAGAGGCCTGATAAGAAAGCAGCCCTGCTAACACTTTGATCTAGACTTCTAGGCTCCAGAACTATGAGAAAATAAATTTCTATTGTTTAAGTCACTCAGTGTGTGGTACATTGTTATAACACTCCTAGAAAACTAATCCACAGGGCTAGGCTGCCCTTCTGGGAGGAAGTACCACCTGGCTTCTTTCTTTGACACGTCTATTCAGTCAGAGAGTAAATGATGATTAAAAGAAGATACCACTAGATCTGTTTTTCAGATAACCACATTGAGGGTCAAAGAGGCTAGAAGTTAAATTAATTTCAGTCATAAATGAACAACTTGTTTGGTTCTATTGTCTTTTAAGTCTATTCCTCAGAACATTTTTCCTGGAAGACCAGTCAAAAAAACAATTCTATGATCAAATATATTTGGAAACACTGCATTCTATCTTTTCCTCTTAGCTATTCACACAGCCTATTAACATACTAAGGACTCTGAGTGATACTGTATTTAAGAATTTAATTTTATTAAATCCAGTATTTACCAAGTGTTTTTGATGAAAGAATTTATTTTCCTATAACGTCTCTTAAAATCCAGTACAATGAGTATTCTGTTGAAAATACTTCAGTGAAAATTCATCTGTTAGCATTGGGGCTCCAATATGCATTGCTGAATGAAAATTCTAAGGTGGTCAAAAGGTACAAACTTCCGGTTATAAGATAAATAAGTCCTGAGGATGTAATGAATGGCATGATAACTATTGTTAACAATACTGTATTATATATTTGAAAGTTGCTAAGAGACTAGGTCTTAAAATTCACATCACAAGAAAAAAAATGTAAGTATATGTGGTGACGGATGTTAACTAAGCTCACTGTGGTGATCATTTCACAATATATACATGTATCAAATCATTATGTGGTACATCTAAAACTAATACACTGTTATGTGTCAATGATAGCTCAATTTAAAAAAAAACCTGAAAAATAATAATGAATGATAGGTTAAAAGATTCCATTTTGGTAATAAAGTACCAACATTATTACTAGTCTTTGGGAACATTGGCCTAAGTGTCTCACAAATAAATTGATGATATATGCTGTTTCCCTCTGGTCAGACTGCCCTACCATACTTGTGCCCTTTGGTATATTTCAAACTTCTCAAGTTTCATCTTCTTTGTGCAGCCTTCCCTGATCCTTTCTCCTCCCACCACCCACCATAAGACATAGTCGATTACATCCTTTTCTGGATTGCATTCTGATATAGGTAATTAGTGTTATTTTGTATTGTACTTATTTGATTGGTTTCTAATTCTCTTCCTAGATTGGGAGACTCTCGAGGGCAAGAAGTATTTCATACTCATTGTCTATCTTTGGCACAGAGCAGAGTGTCTGCCACACGGTGAGTGCTCAGTGAAAGACAGCACAACGAATCATTTCCTAGTTTTGTGACCAAGCCTTTGGTGCTACATTCCCTGGCCACGTTACCTGCCCTACTTTTTTGGTCATGTTAAACTCACATAATAGAAGTTTTTCTCAATAGAACGTTTTAGAGAAAAGGAAAAACACCTTTAAAATATTAAAATCAGAAAGCAGTATTGAGCATCAGTTGGAGTTAGCGATGATCATTTTTTAATAATAATAGCTCCCATTTATTACGCACTTACTCTGAGCCAGGTCCATGCTAACAGCTTTGCACACACTGCTTCTGTATAATAATGACTGCTATTGGTTCTCTGTTGCCTTCATTTCCAAACAAAAGCACAAATATTACTGAAAACACAAGCTGAGCTGAGAGTTCTTGTCTGGGGAATAGTGAGGAAATAAGTGATGAGAGCGAGCGGTTTTCTGTGGCCCATCTTCTTTGCCTATGTATAGCTGAGCAATCTGTCTTTGAGACCTCCCAGGTGAGCAAGATGTATACACCACCCTGTATCAGCAGGATGGAAAAATTTGGATTACTTATCATTTGCCTGCATAATTGCCTGAAAAGAAGAAAGATATACTTATCTGGGAGATAGGGGTATATCTTCCTCATTAATTCATTTATTCATTGATTTACTAACTCAATTATTACATGAAAATGAGTAAGACGTGGTCCTTATTCCCTGAGAACTCTCAGCCAAGTGCGAGAGAGAGGCATTACCACCACACCACAGGATAAGTGCTATCTCGGAGAAATGAACTATGTGCTGCACAGGCCCAGAGGAGAGTGGCCTCATCCCAGGAATGTGTTTTGCCTAAGGTACTTTTCAGCTCCATAGTAACTTTCTGTCATATCCTTACTGGGGCTATTGTCATTCTCAGTTTCTTCCTCTCTCTCCCTCCCAGCATCCAACCCATCAGTGAGTCGTCTTAGTTCTACCTCCAAAATATATCCCAAATTAGCCTATGACATTCCATCTCTACTGCCACCACCCTAGGCCAAGTTGCCACCATGTCTTGTCTGGACCACCACTAACTTTTCTGTATGCACCCACTCTTGATCCCTTGAAGACCATTTTCCATACAGTAGCTATAGAGACATTTTCAACTGCAATCCTATTATTAGATCTCTTTGCTTAAAAACTCTCCATTTGTTGACTATCACACTTAGAATAAAATCCGTATACCTTATCAAGGCCTACAAGGCCCTTTTGATCTATTTCCTACCTACCTCTCAGATCTTATTTGTATGTTGTTCATTTTTGTCTTCGTGCTTTGAACAAGCTTGTTCTTGCCTCAGGAATTTGGCATTTATAGTTCTTTCTGGCTGGAAATTTCATTCTTAGGTTCTTTGCCATGTTAGTTCCTTCTCAAATATTACCTCCACAGATAGACCTTACTGAAATTAGCCTTCTCTAGTTACTCCCTTTCACTTCCCCTTGATGATACATATATACACATCACAATACTTATCAGTATCTGAAATTGCTTTCTTGTTTCTTTTGTGTCTTCCTCTCCTAGTAGGCATATTCCATGAAGGCAAGGACCTTACTGTCTAACTTATTAATCTCATTATCTCCAGTGCCTAAAACAGTGTCTGGCACATAGTAAATGCTACGTAAATAATTTCTGAAGGCTTGAAAAGAGTGAAGAACTTCCTTGTGATTCTCTGCAGACACTGGCCGAGTGGGGTAATCACTCCTAGAATGAAGTGCAAAGAATATCTGAAATCCATTACCTGAATTTCCCCAAAGTTAGGCGTCACTGATTAAAACAATGATCTACACACTGCTCAATAAATGACAATTATGTTCAGGGGCGTCCCATACTGCTGCCGCTAGGTCCTATACCTTGAGACAGCATTAGAGGCAAAAATAGCTTCTAATTAAGTCCTTTGGGTACTGCAGAAATGAAATCCTCTTGGGTATGGTTTAAGATAGTCAAAATTTGGAATCCATCCTATTCTAGAATTAACAACAACAGAATGATGCTCCAATGGAATGAAGTGGTGAAACCCAGGGTGAAAAGAAGTTAGGGGGAACAGGGACAGGGCCTGGGAAAACATCTCAGCAGGGAAAGAGGTAAAATGTCAGTTCTTGCACTTTACTTGTGACCTGGCTTTGCTGGGGAACTATGGCTCCCCAGTCCACTGGGGAATATGTATCCAGTGTCAGGTTTATATGATGGAATCCTCCCTCCACTGGATTCAATGAGAAAATCATGTCAAGGGGTTTTTTAGACTCACAGAATAAGAAAGAACCACATACTGTCACTGATCCACCGTTGACCTTCATGGCAGAAGAAATAGTTGGAGGATCCACCACACTCTAATATAAGACGTGAGGGGCAGACAGAAGATTCTGGGTGTAAAAACACTGAGAACGATTTTGGCACTCTGTAAATGTTCGCTTTCTTTTCTTCCCTTTCCTCCTCCATTCTTTTCCTTTCAACCGAGAATGGAGTATAGCAAAGATGAGCATTCAATAAAATGTATGCGTTAACGTTCAGAGATAAAATAAAAATTATTTCTTCTAAACTTGGTATAGGCAAAATGGAAATTTCCTTTGCAATAGTTTTCAAATGAAGAGAATATATTTTAACAAGCTCCAAGTTAATATTCTTTTATTTTGCAACATGAAATAATTGATCTTATGATAAAAACAAGTCATGATTATAATGTACCATCTATTATGATCCAAACTTTTCCCATTAACTGTAAGAGCTGCAATATCTCCAGTGTCTAGAACAATACTTAACATAATGGATGCTAATCAGAAATTTTGTTGAAGGCATAAAAAGATGAAGAGCTTCCTGCTTATTCTTGGAAGAATCTGCCTGGTGGAGAGAAAGTTGGAGTGACCATTCCTGAAAAGAGTGCCTGAAATCCCTTTCCTGCACCATTAGTGCATTATTATTATTATTATTATTGCTATTATTATTGTTTCTTTAAATGCACTGCATTTGCTAAGCATGTTCTACTTTTGGAAATACCTTTACATACATTATATGTAATCTTCACAGTCCCCTTGAGAGGCAGGAGTTTTTCTCTTTCTTATTTATTGCCAGAAAAATTGCAACACAATGTGTTTAAAGAACTTGCCTTCTCCCTCCACCAATTTGTGGTAGACTCAAGATTAAAGCTGTGATTTCCTGACTCTAATCAAGTGGGCCACCTATGGGTAACATATACATTTCAAAGAGAGGATCAATAGGTTGCAAAAGTCTAGATTTTTGGAGGAAAATCAAAAAGCTGGTGCTAAGGTTTTAAAATAGTGCTGATGAAGAACAGCAATAAATTCTGGAATTATTATCTCTGGAGAAGTGAAGACTGAGGCAAATACTTAATGATGGTATTAAAGGACGATATGTGATTATTATAACAGTCTGATAGATCATAAAGAAAAATGAAGATGTTCTCATCTTTGCCGGGTACAGAATTAGAATGAAACAGCTAGGGTCGAAGGCTACAAATACTTAAATCAGCAGTTCTGGCCAGAACTGTAGAGAGGAGGAGAATGAGCCCCAGGGAAGCTTAGAAGGCCAGTTTGTGGGGTGATGTGTTGGCGGCCTCATCACCCTTAGATCCCCTGAAACTGCCTCAATCCATCCTTCTCACAGCCCAGACGCAGCAGAATCACTGTCTGAGCTTCTCTAGCTCACCAGTCATGTCTTAGCCATTACGAAGTCCAAACTTATCATGGATTTGATGGTGTACTAACCAAGAAATTGCTTCTTGTCTCCACAGGTGATTACCATTGGGCATTGAGGACATGAAGTACGACGACGTGAGATGGGAAGGGACAAGTCAACTGTCTGTATGCCCGATAAGATGAAGACAGGCTGAAATATCCTGATGTTCAATAAAGATTAATCTGTCTACACTAGCTACTGGCCATTTGGATTCTATAAATTTACTAGAGCTAGGCTTTCTCCTGCTCCCTACACTATCACACTCACCAGAGTTTTTGAAGAACTCTTTTGCTTCGTACTTTTGCCAGTTACTTTCTCAAAACTCACGTCTGATACCGCCTTTCCTCACATCAGAGAATGGGATGTAGTTACAGAAAACAGAACAAAACTCAGGTTTCCTGCTTGGTATTCATGGCCCTTGGGAATCTGTCTCTAATCGCCTCCACATACCCCAATTTCAGCAATGATGGAAAGACTTGGCACGGAGACGAAGCTGGATTCACTTTATTTTTCCTGTACCTGGTGTAGGCTCTGACATGAAGGATGTGCCCAATGCCTGTTCGTTGAATGAATGGATTCAGGAGAGGTATGGGGCAGTCACTCGACCATGTCTTTCCCTGGCATCTCCATTGCATTGCTTATAGTGCACACTCTTCCAGGAAAGTCTTTCTCTACCATTTCCAATTTCATTTTCATTTGTTATAGCCCTATCTGCTATGGTCTGGGTCAAATTACTGCTCACAGTGAGACTTTCCTGGATGTTAGAATTCATCTCTCTCCTCTGTTTTCTGAGTCTTCCTTACCAATATTACATTTATGGGACTTCTTCATTCTGCCCTAGATTACAGATTCTAGTGTGCAATCTATTTCTACCCCATAGAATGTGAATCCTGGGAGAGGGGAGCAGTAGTTTACCGAACTTGGCATCATCCATAATACTTCGAGCATTAAAGGGTCTAAATAAATTTTAATTAGCTTGAATCTCCCCTTTCCGCATTCACTTTCTGTATTCCCCCAACTTCTAACTTCAATTCTTAATTTTCCTTAATTTGCACCTGGCTACCCTGTTTTAGATAGCATCCCCCTGCTCAAATCCCACATTTCTCTCCTACCTCCTCCTCGTATCTCTTGACCACTCATGTAAGCCTCAGTTCAGACCCTTCTTTGTATATTTGGGCTACAAATCCTCTGCACTTTTTCCTCTTGTAAGTGCTATAAACAGTAACAGTGACTGTTTTAGAGAATAGGGAAGACTGAGAGATATATTCAAAGATGGTGGCCCTTTGGCCCTTGGAGTGAGAATAAATGAAATATAAATACATGGAGGAAGATTGGGACTCCCCAAGGTGGACTGCTGTCTACTTGGCTTCTGCCCATATTGCTGAGGCAGACTTTTTCTTTGAGGAGGCCCTTCAAGCTTTCTCTATCCCCAGCTCTGCCCTAAAGTCTCCAAGTAGCTCCAGGTGATAAAACGGGAAGAAGTGTTAGGTTAGTCAGTTGATACCCAAGAATTGGCCACAGCAGGAGTGATGCGAGGAACTGTTTGGAGAGTGCGACAGGGTCAAGGCGGCATAGTCCAGGCAGAAGGGGATTGTGAGGCAGAAGGAGACCGAGAGCAGGGTCTGAGATGTTTCCTACTCTTCCATGGCGAGGCTGTAAAGAAGAAATGCTAAAGATGATCAAGTTCATTTAGATACTTATTTTCTCATCCCGTCCGGTTTAACTTCCCTTTCTCTTCACTGTACCAATAGTTCTCCCTTTCTTTAAACTCTTGTATGTATCTTCTTCTTTTTCATCATAACTTGGTTGCCTTTCTGGAAGTTTTTGTGTCTGGACCTGAGTTTCTCAACTTTTTTGCTTTTTAGTCCACATCTACCTGAGTCGTATCTCTGAGATGGATTTTTATCCTCTGCTGCTTCTGTTCCCACTGAGAAATGGGGAGGATTGTGGCTGAAGGGATTCTTGGGATCTTATTGCACCTTCTAGCACTATCTAAAGAAACACTGCCACCAGGAATGGCATTTCCCAGTGTTCAGTCTTCAGTACTGGACAAAGCAGGCTGGTGACCTGAGGCTGCCTGTCACAAACAAGCTACAGCTGCGAGGAGGCAACCACAGAGCTAGAAAAAGAGAAATCAGCCACAGAAGAGGAGTCAAAAGAAGTAGCATGCTCCTGGTCTTACAGGTGAGGCACGGGATGGAGAGGAAGCCTTCTTACAAGTAGCCAGGAGCCCCAATTTCTTTTGATGCCACATTAAAGGACCACAATACTGGGGTCTCACATCCTTCTCTCAATAATCCTCCACAAACTGGACTAACAAAAGAATGTTCTTCAGCAGGTGACGTGTGGCCTGTCCAGCTAGCTGCTTAAAAAAAATCTGTAAAAGAGAGTCCCTTAATTTTTCACACATTTTTTTTTTGAGGAAGTTTAGCCCTGAGCTAACTACTGCCAATCCTCCTCTGTTTGCTGAGGAAGACTGGCCCTGAGCTAAAATCTATGCCCATCTTCCTCTACTTTATATGTGGGACGCCTACCACAGCATGACCTGACAAGCAGTGCCATGTCCACATCCGGCGTCCGAACCGGCGAACCCTGGGCAGCCAAGAAGCGGAATGTGCAAACTTAACCACTGCGCCACCAAGTGGGCCCCAATTTTTCATTCTTTTAACTCACCAAACAGTTAGTCAATTTCTGCATCTTCATGTAACTGGTGTATGACTGGAAAACCATACTGTACTAATGTATAGAAATAGGGGCTGTTGAAGAGTGGGATGAATCATGTTAATTTATACAAATATGTTGCAGATACTAAAAGTGTGCAAGAGCCTGGACCCTAAATTATTCTGCTCTTCCAAATGAAAGTTTATTTTGCAAGAATAGGGCAATGGTATTATTCTGTTGCTTCTCCAAGTGTTTATAAATCAAGGGCCATTTGAAAGGAGAAAAGTATTTTCCCCAAATTCTATGCAGTCAAAAAGGCTTTCTGGTCAAGCTCAGCTTTCAGGAGGAGGTGGTTCTCTGGGCTATTGTTGGAGGCTTGAGCAACCAAATATTATTATTGGGGCTACAGGATAACTAAGCTTTGAGGAGTACTGGCTTCAGTAGATCCTCTGTATCTTACTTTCTCCCACTCTCCATACAAATCCACCTTGAATTTGCACATCAAGAATTGGCAAAAATTAATAGGCAAGAAAGGACGGCCACAGGTATCCTGGCACTTTCTGCTTTGAAAAGCCAACTATGCTGAGCAGAGAGCGGTAGGTGTCAGAGGTTCTCTTGCTCTTTTGGATTGGAAAGACTTCCCACTACCCAGCTCTTTATCTACACCTTGCCCATCCTTCAAAGGTCAACTCCCTCTCACTTGCTCTGAGGGACCCTCTCTGGTGGTGCTGTTCATGGAGGCCCCTCCCTTTTCTGAGGCTACACTGCCCACACTGTCTTCATTAATAATCTTTGGCATCCTGTCTACCCCTCAGTACTTGGCCACGTTGTGCTGCTTTCTGGATGTTTCATAAGAGGAAATTCCTTGTCCTTAACTGGACTGACTGCTCCTTTAGAGCAACATCTCTGATATTATTTTATGTCTGCCACCTTCAGGAACTTACAGTTGGAAGTCAGTTAACACATGAACAACTGAATCAAATTCTGAAATGTTATGGCTATCTCACAGAGATATCTTTGTTTTTCAGCCAGTATTTTAAAAAGCAGAGCTTTTTGATTACAGATACTTTTAAAGATCCTAGTAAAATATTCAAAAAAATCTCAAGATTTAATCTTAGTTTTAAACATAAAGAAATGGGATGAATTATAGTATTGACTTTGAACTCTTTGGTGCTCATTTACCTTTTCTTTATGACATGCAGATGCATAGTGGAAGGACATGACTCTGCACCTGCAGTGATAATAACAGCACTAGGTAACCTCCAACTACAGCAGGTACTACTATGCTAAGCACTTTCCATGTGTTTTCCTCCCATTAGTCTTTGGGACAGGTACTGTTATCATGCCCATTACACAGATGAAGAAACTGGGATTTGGAGAGGTAACTCACCAAAGGTCACCCAGCCACTTTATAAGAGGAAGAACAGATTTTTTTGTTTGTTTTTCTAAAGATTGGCACCTGAGCTAACATCTGTTGCCAATCTTTTTTTCTTCTTCTTTTTCTCCCCAAAGCCCGCCAGTACATAGTTGTATATTCTAGTTGCAGGTCCTTCTAGTTGTGGCATGTGGGATGCCGCCTCAGCATGGCCTGATGAGCAGTGCTAGGTCCGTGCCCAGGATCCAAACCAGTGAAACCTTGGGCTGCCGAAGCAGAGGGTGTGAACTTAACCACTCGGCCATGGGGCCCAACCGAAGAACACGGTTTCGAACCCAGGTCTATCTTAAGCCGGATTCCAACTCTTAATCATTGATCCTTACAGCCTTTCTTTTGTCACTATGTGAATTCTTGCATATATTCCTCTTGCAAAAACAAGTTGAACCCCTTCTTGCACTACAAGTGGATGCTGAGTCAGGACAGTGACATTCACTGGTCCTTTCAGGTTTTATGATTTTTGGAGTAGGCTGGTTACAGTTCAGAGGGCTGTATACTATGTTGGGATATGCTAAAATGGAGACCTAGCCTGTTAAGTGCATGATTTGTTTATTTTGATACATGCAGCTATTAGCTATACATTATGTGAAGAGGCAATGGAGATAAACAGTTGCTTTCCCGTTAGCCTTGACCCTTGAGGACTTAGGGAATTGTTATCTTAGGGGATCTGTAATATGACACAGAGTCTTTTTATCTCTGGGTCATTAACACCAAATCCAATCCAGGATAATAATGGCCACAAGTAGCTATTTTGTGGTGATGTGATGCTTTATAAGAAATAAATTTATATTCTGGTGGATTCCAGGAATATTTCTACAGAACATTCTAACATCTATGACTTTTTTGAAGGAATTTTTTTTAAAGTACATTAATAAGAGTTGATGGTTATATCAGAAATGATTTCAAGTCTGTTCCGTAAATTTGGAAGAAAGTTGGAATTCCCTCTACAGTCATGGGCAATGGCCCTTCTTAATGTAATACCAAACGGTAGTGCTGAATTCACTGGGAAAAATACCATGTTAATGAAGAGGGCCAGATATACATCCTATCCACCCAAATGGACAACTTGGGAAATAGGCTCTATGAACCTCTGGAATTGCTCAAGAAAGAGTGACACTGATCAGACAATGAGAGAACTATCTGCAAATGACAGGAGGACAGTTTAGCTACTGAAGAGGCAATATAGTGTAAGAATTAAGAGCAGGGACTCTGGAGCCAGACTGCTGAGCTCCAGCACTTACCAGTGGTACAAGCTTGGGCAACACTCAGTCTCTCTGCATCTCAATTCCTTGGCTCTAAAATGTGGGTCATAATAGTACCTACCTCATAGGGTTGTCGTGAGGATTAAATAAGCTGATATTATGTGAAGTACTTAGGACAGCACCCAGCACATGTCATTATCGGTTATTATTGGAGTGGAACATAGAGAATAATACTGATATTGTTCACCATGGATATAAAGTAGCTCTTGAATCTCTGCAGTTTTTCAATTCTCTTAAGTGAACTCTAAAATCTTCTACATCTATTTGACATTGTCTGGGGTGCCAGGCACCCAGGAAGTTGCCAGGGATACAAACACGAAAAAAATCAGTCTTTACCCTTGAGGTATTTATCATCTAGAAAAAGGCCGATATGCACACCAATGATTCTCAATCATTATGTTAAGTGCATGAGTAGAGATGTCAAGCTGTTATGAGCGTATAAAAAGAGAATTGAGTAGTTCTCTCTGGGAGAGCTGCTAACGCAGGTGACGTTCAACTGGGTCTTGAAGGATGAGCAGAAGTAAGTTCACCAACAGTCAGCACCTGGTGATCAATTTCTTTGGTGGAAGATGTATCAGTATTGTGCCTAGAACATAGGGTAGATTTTATCACCAAATAGTAGCAGTATTTTCTAATCAACTATGACATGATAGATCTCGTTACTAGATTTTCTAATAGAAAGAAAAGGGAATTGGGAGGAAGAGAAAGGGTGAAGGGAGAAAATTAAAAAGAAGAGGAAAACGAAAGAGCATAATTTCCCCAAAGGTAAAGTTAAACATGTGAAAGTAAAAGGCTTTCCTGTGCAATATCCTATTCAAAGGCAATAATGTCTCCATAGCTTATTTTAGTAAATTAATGAGATATGTTGAAGTCAAGAAAAGAGCCCCATCTTTCACTGCTATGAATGAAAGAACTTCATTTAGAGATGATCCCTCCAAGGAAACAATGCTATTTTAACTGATTTCTGTGTGATATCTGGATTTGTCCCTCAATAGGTAATACACAGACATTTAAACTGCAGTTTGCCCAGTTCTGCTTCACTGGTCATTGGGGAAATTCATCTAAAGCTGGAAAAGGACTAGAAATGTTTGCATCATATTAATAAACGGGAAACCGAGGAAGCTGCCAACTGGCAGGAGAGTGTGTTTTGGTGGTTTGATAAGGCTACTAAAGAGTTTATGATGTGACAGATGTTTCACTACACTATTGTGAAATGAATAGATTATGAGAAGTAATTAGATGTACATTGGAATCAATGCTGTTATCATCGAGGCCTTCGGGCGATGCAGTAGATGAGAGTCTTGGCAGCAGGTGGTCCAATGGCTTGGAGACAGGAAGACACACCGCGGGAGACTGAGTGACAGGTTTCACAGATCCAGGGGGTGAGAGATCTGAGCTGGGGCTTGCATTTGTAATCTTTACTCATGTATAAATAATAACAACTCCACCATTGACTTCATATGCTATGTCATAGCCTCTGTTACCCTCACACACACGTAGAATAGTGCTGGTTTCATGCACTCAAAGTTATTCTCGGTCTCCCTGTTTTCAAATATGCATATGTATGTTCGATTGTAACTGACAGCTCTATCATTTTTTGAGGGAAGACTTTTAGAGCTAATCATCTGATGATTACATTTATTTTTAATGCTTGGCATTGAGCCGCCATTGTACAAAACTTCCTATAGGTTGCAGATCAGAGGCTCAAAAGTACTTTAACTGCCTTTCATCAGGAAGGCGGTTTCTTCTCTCTGCCTCAATGACTAACATTTAAAGGGACACGTTTGTCTCTCTGCTCTGTGAAATCCCTTTGCAGGAGACTTGGCAGGGTTGCCCTCCATGCTTGAAGCAACCATATGGAGCCTGCTGCTTTCAAGAGAAGGTTTTGGTTTCTGCCAGTTTCCAGGGTCAGCTATTAGTACACTGGGGAGTGTGGAAGTTTCCAAGCAGAGGATGAGGAGGGAGGGAAGAAACGGGTGATTAGGGGAATTAAGTAACTGATTTTGTGTACATCTGTTGCCCCTATACGAAGAAGAACTATCTGGTATAATCATTTATTAGCCCCTATCTGCTTAAAACAGCAATGGTATTCATGTAAATAAAGGGGGGGCTTTACTGAATGATCTCAAAAATAATATGTAGCTCTGATAACTACAGAGATCTTAGTAGAAAATATGTAGCATATGGCTGTATACTCACTCACACATGTGCAAGTTTCTAATACTCATTCACTTATCTACCCAATTAAGTAATTAACCAACTCTTCTATTCATTCTTTTAATAAATCTTCATCAAACCTTCACCATATCCCTATTACTTGCTGCTGTGGATATAAACCTAAGTGATTATGTCATATAGAACTCAATTGTCTCTCTTGGTGTGTGTGTGTCTGCATGCATGTTACTCCCTGTCTGCCTTCCATAAGAAGCCAGGCATTTGTTGGGGTGCTTTCTTTGAGGCTAATATGCATCATGTATCAGACTTCAAAAAACAGAGAGTGGAAACTAGAGCAATTTAACGAAATCATATAAAGCTACGATATGCAAAATCCTTTAAAAGATAAGGACTACTAGTTGGTGTTCTTAACTATTTTGGCATAATCAGTGGCTGAAAATTCTAAAAAGATAAGATTTTCTTCCTGCTTAATAATCTGCTTGATAAAAGCCTAGAAAATTGATGTATTCCACAAGCCATATGTTAAACAGAGAATGATAAAGATCTAAATGCACTAAAGACAAAGCTTTTGCCTTTCCAAGGTCTGCTGCCTCAGATATCTGCGTCTGGGGATCTCTAGTGTAAACCACCAGCTCCCATGATTTTGACAGAGCCCATGGCCAGTCAATCAGGACTTCCTGGGAGGGCAATAAAGCTTAATCCTTCATAGCTAATAGGACCCTGTCAAACAGGAATGAGGAGAAACTGAAAGAGGAAAGCTCTGTGCAATTGGTCTATACCCAAGTGAGCATGAACTTTTAGTAATAGCATCCACTTATGGAGGACTCTGCTAAGTGCTTTCCAGACGTTATCTCATTTAATCCTCACAATAGCCTTAGAAGGTAGAGTCTATGATTATCCACATTTGATAGATGAGAACACTAGTGTTCAGACAGGTTAAGGAAATTGCTTAAAGTTGCCTAAAATTGATTAAATGTGTGAAACAACTTAAATGCCTCTATACAGGAGAGTGGTTTGCCAGGAAGTAACAAAATCTGGATTTAAAACCCGTTCTCTGATTCCAAAGCTCATGTGTTTTATCACCATACTTCATGTCAAATGGTGTTCTTCAAGTCCTTTGCTTTTCCTGTGATATAAGTTCTGATAGATTTCAATTAAAGGGGGAAGTTATTCACAAGAAAATTCATGTAACCATATTATCTACTTAAATTAAAAAGACAATGGGCCAGCCTGGTGGCATAGTGGTTAGTTCGCACGCTCCACTTTAGCGGCCTGGGGTTTGCTAGTTCGCATCCCCGGTGCTCACCTAGCACCACTTGTCAAGCACTGTGTGGCGGCATCCCACATACAAAACAGAGGAAGATGGGGACAGACATTAGCTCAGCGACAATCTTCCTCAAGCAAAAAGAGGAAGATTGGCAACAGATGTTAGCTCAGGGCCAATCTTCCTCACACACACACACAAATAAATAAAAATAAAAAAATAAAATTAAATCCATTTCTCATACCAAATGGAAGAATAACTCCAAATCTATCAAAATGTGAAAAATGAAGTCATATAAATACTAGATGGATTCATGGTTGAATTCCTCTTTAACTGAGGTGCCATAAAATTTTTTGAACTGTGACTCAAAATCTGGAAGCCAAAAAAAAAAGGTTGATATGTTTGGCTGTATATATGTTTTCATGGCAAAACACCATAGGTGAAATCAGAAGATGATTAACACACTGGAAGAAAATATTTGCAACATATATCACAAAGAGCTGATTTTCCTAAAATATTAAGAACTCTTAAAAACTGAGGGACAAAGGACCAAAACTCTGAGAGAAGAAATGAAGGCACAAACAGACAATTCACAAAAACATTATAAACTGCCCTTTAAAATACGGAAAGAGGTTCAAGTGCATGTAAAACTAGATAAGTGCAAATTAACACTGAGATATTATTTCTTACCTAACAGATTAAAAAGATTAAAAAGTGTGACGACGCAGTCTGCTGGTAAGGCCGTGGGAAAACACGCACTCTCCTGCATCGCAGGTGGCAATGCAAACTGATACAAGCTGTCTCAGAGGGAATTTGGGGACATTTAATAAACCTACATATGCACTTACTTTTCGATCCAGCAATAGCACTTAAGGGAATTTATCTTGTACTTACACTTCTAACGATACAAAGATTCTTTGCATAAGATTAGTAGTTGCACCATCGTTTGTCATTATACAATGTGTGAAACAACTTAAATGCACCTACACAGGAGAGTGGTTGAACGAACGATCGTACAGCTGCACAATGGAATTCTAGGCAGCCGTAGAAAAGAATGAAGAAGAACTCTATGAACTGATGTGAGGTTATTTCCAGGATATATGATAAGTAAAAAATGAAAAGTGCGAAAGAGTGTCTATAGTAGGCTACCTTTTTTAGTAAACATGGAGGGAAAATAAGAAAATATCTGTGTATGTGCTCTTAGTGCAAAAAAATTACAGTTATGGTAAACCAATGAGACTGGTTACCCATATGGGTTGTAAGAAGGAGAAAGAAAGAATGGAGGAATGGGAATGGGGTAGAAAGGATAAGGGGAGAATGACATTTCTCTGAATATATATAGTTTGGGTGTAATTCTGAGTTTTAGAGCCATGTTAATGTTTCACCTGTACAAAAAATAGTTAATTAAAATTAACTAGGCAGGAATGAGGAACTTAAAATGTAATCTACACGGTAACAAATTAACCTAACTGTATTACAAACAAAAATACACTCTAAAGAGGGTAGGAAATAAAAGAACTAATCTAAGTCAGTTTAGAAAACAATATTTGGATTATATATACCAAGACAAAAGACTTAAAGAACGGAACACAGGGGCCAGCCTGGTGGTGCAGCGGTTAAGTGCGCACATTCCGCTTCAGTGGCCCGGGGTTCACCGGTTTGGATCCCGGGTGTGGACATGGCACCACGTGGCAAGCCATGCTGTGGTAGGCGTCCAGCATAAAAAGTAGAGGAAGATGGGCACAGATGTTAGCTCAGGGCCAGTCTTCCTCAGCAAAAAGAGGAGGACTGGTAGATGTTAGCTCAGGGCTAATCTTCCTCCGGGGAAAAAAAAAAAAGAACTGAACACAAATATCGTTCACTAGTTATTAATTTGTCTTTTACATGAGTATGAGTTAGTGATTCTGAAACTGTGTGTAATCTGGGATTAAATAAATGTGTAAATATATTGTGGCTAATGATAACTAGATTTCTCATTGTCAGAGAAGGAGCTACAAATAAGTGAAAGGACAAGGTTAGAATCAGTCCTGTGGTGCTGGACTAGAAACAGAAGTATCAGTATGAATTCATGTTTACAAAAATATTTGCAGACAGATGTAGAAATTGATATGCATGTGTGTGCATGTTTGTGTGGGTATACGTACTTATATTTCCCTATTCTTTCTACTAGGAGAGCTTAGAAGAAATGATACCTCAGTAGCAATCAACACACCTAACACCCAGATCTTATTTTTTATTGTTATTATTAAAAATAAGTTTAAGGCATAATTCAAGCATTATAATTTGACATCTGTACACACTACAAGGTGATCACCAGCACAAGTCTAATCTAGATCTTGGTTTTTACATGCCATTTGCCAGGAAAAGGAACCAGGATTCCTTGAAGAAATGGCTGATTCCATGACTGGGTTAAGGAAAAATTACAAGATGAGGTTGGAATGTTTGTGGTGCCAGATTAAGTGCTCAAAAAATGAGGAATATATGTTGAAAGGGTCTTGAAAGGGAGATAGAACAAATTTAAAGTAATTTCCATAGTCAAAGCCAGAGAAAAATGGATTATAACTTATAGAATAAAATAAATATCCATGAATTCTCTATTGATATAAAAACAATTGAACCAATAAGTAGGGGAGAAGGAGAAACTCTTCCTTGCAGTAGGATTTTAATTAATAAATGTGGAAGGAATGATGCAAATGGAAGCATCATAGAAATTTGACAGGTACGTCATCATAATTCTTGCAAGCAGGGAGCCCTAACAGATGTTAAAATTAGTGTGTGAAAGTGTGAAGAGAAATCAGATATTTACATACTGTCAACATAGCTCTTCACAAGATACTTATCAGTTGCGAAGGGAAAAGTAGTAACTTGACAGTGGAAAGACCTGGCAGTGACCACCTTTACAGGTGATTGAACTTAACCTCACCAGCAGCAAGGCGTATTGATATCATGCGCCTCTTGAACTGATGCACTGAGAAGGGCACAACATCACTTCTGTAGAATTCTTCCTAAAAATGCATAACCTAAATTTAATCAGGAGGAAACTTCAGACAAGCCCAAATTGAGGGACATACTACAAAATATCTGGCCAGTATTCTTCAAAAGTTTCTCCTTTTCCTCCATCTTTATTGAAGTATAATTGACAAATAAAATTGTAAGATATTTAAAGTGCAGAACATGATGGTTTGATATATGCATGCATGGTGAAAGAATTCCCCCCGTTGAGTTAATTGACACATCCATTGCCTCACGTATTTACCTTTGTGTGTGTGTGTGTGTGTGAGAGAGAGAACATTTAAGTTCTCCTTTCTAATACACAATGTGGAAAGGATAGTCTTTTCAATAAATGGGGCTGGGAAAACTGGATTATCTACATGCGAAAGAATGAAATTGGACCTCTATCTTACACCACAAACACACATCAGCTGAAAATGGATTGAAGACTTTAGAAATCTAAGACTTGAATCATAAAACTCCTAGAAGAAAACACAGGAGGTAAGTTTCTTGACATTGTCTTGGAAATGATTTTTTTGATTTGACACCAAAAGCAAAGGCAACAAGAGCAAAAATAAACAAGTGGAACTATATCAAACTAAAGATCTTCTGCACAGAAAAGAAAACCATCAGTAAAATATGGCAATCTATGGAATGGGAGAAAATATTTGCAACCTCACATATCAGATAAGGGGTTAATATCCAAAATGTACAAAGAACACATACAACTCAATTAGCCAAAAACCAAACAACCCAATTTAAAAATGGGTAAAAGACCTATATAGACATTTTTCCAAAGAAGACATGCAAGTGGCCAACAGGCACATGAAAAGCTTCAAGGTCTTGAAAAACAAAGAACTGAGGAACTACCCCAATTGGAGAAGACAGAGTATAAACATTCTCAGGCATTTCTTTACTGGCTTGATGTTAAGCTCACTCACTTCCTGTTTACTCTCTTTCTAATGAGCTCCAGTTTGTCAAATCTCTCTCAAAAGAGGTGTGTAGGATTGAAAGCTTAGTCTAAGTGTTATCTTAAAAGTCTAAAGGGAAATTGTCATCTCTTTGTTTCTAATGCTTGGCTTCTATAAGTGGAGACCAAATTTTATAAAATTCCAAGGAAGTTAGCTGACATTGTTATCTCAAACTGAGGTGTTGTCCTTAAATAAGGCAGAAGGGGTGACTGTCAAACCACTGTTGTATATTGGGTTGGCCCTGTGGCCAAGTGGGTAAGTTCATGCGCTCCGCTTCAGTGGCCCTGTGTTTCGCCGGTTTGAATCCTGGGTGCAAACACGGCACCGCTTATCAAGCCATGCTGTGGCGGCATCCCACATGCCACAACTAGAAGGACCCACAACTAAAAACATACACAACTATGTACTGGGGGGCTTTGGGGAGAAAAAGGAAAAATAAAATCTTTAAAAAAATCCACTGTTGTATATTTAGCTGCCACACTGTTTTGTGTACTCCACATCTGCGTTTGAGGTATTACAGGTCCTCAGTGCTGATTCTTATACTCATTCCTGCAAAAGTTTATCTTGCTACATTTTAGACCCTAGCTGCAGCCTGTTGAGTTCTTTTTAGATTCTGAAGCTGACATCAAATATGTGAGCCATTGTGCCACCATATATAAATCTGTTGAGTAAGCCTTCTATACCTTTATCCCAGTAACAGACAAAAACGTTGAACAAAATTGAGCTCCCTCTGGATTGATATCAATTATTTAAGCAGAATACCTTTTCATGGTACAAATTATTACTCACCCAACTCACAGGAAGTATTCTATGTATTCAGTCAGTTGTACTCCTTTTTGCTTACCAGGGCACAGGAGGGAAATTGTAAAGCATGTTGAAGTTTAGAGGCTTCTTACCACAGTTCTATGAATTAGTGGCCTGCATTTGTTGTTTGGCTGAGACAAGGGCCTCTCGTGGCATCTAGTATCACAGAGGTCAATTGAAATCTGTCGAAAGTCTGGCTTCATTTCTGCTCTGGCTTAGAACTGATCACTGAAAAACTGCCAGCATGTCACTACAAATGGCATCCAGAGGAAGCAGAGACACTGACAAGCCAACAAGCTATTTTCTGTCATAACTTCTCTCCACAAACCAAATGGATGAGATGGAATAGGTGGATAATTTATAATACAGGCAACTCATGTTGTTCCTAGTCAAGAAAGATAAGTTTTTATTGAGATGGGTCTTTTACCCCACTGCAGCCCATATTATTGACACTGTGGACATTTAATGCTATTTAGATCTATTGCTTAAAGATCTTTCAAGACTTTCTAAGCTTAAATTAAGAAAAAAATTAATGGAAGAAACTACAATGGAAAAGGTGTGTAGGTTCAACTCTATTTAAATTCTCTACTTTAAAAACATTGTATACTGTAATCAAAGAAAATAAACTGAGAAAAATATTGATAGCAAATACTATAAAGTGTTAATATTCCTAATATGTAACGATGTACAAGTTGACTAAAAATCCTGACTCCAACAGTCAATGAAAGACGATGTGAAGATAAAATTCACAAAATAAGAATATAGATAACGTTTTAAAGTGTGTAAAGGAAAATAAAATATCTCATAGATATAATTTTTACCTATTCTATTAACAGTTATTTAATGAGAACATCCTTTGTTGCTGGAAATATGAACCGGTACAGTCTTTCTGAAGCACAAGTTTGATAACACGTATCAAATGTTTAAAAATGGTTATACTTTTGACCCAACAATTCTGTCTCTGGTAACCTATTTTAGGAAAATAGTATTCTAAGTAAATAAGACAAAATAATACAAAACATTTTAGAAACAGCATCATTTATAACCAGGAAATCTATAAAGAGACGTGTTCAACAACATGATAATAGTTAAATTATGGAAAATTAGATTAAATGTTATGAAAACTTCTAATTTGCAATGTCAGTATTAAAAAACAGGATGCAAAGTATATGTATAGAATAGTCTTATTTATGAAATATACACATGGAGACAAAGAAATAGCTACGGCAGAATTGTGCGCTTTTAATTTCCTTTTAAAACTTTTTCTGTAAATTTTACAGTTTGTTCAGTAAGTTCTAATCGTTATGTGATCAGAAAAAAATCTATGTAGATATCAACTGAAAATTTTAAAAATGTGTTTATCTCACACAATGTGAGAACATATTTTAGGTTCAATGTTTAGGCAATGACTTTTTCTTCGAGTGATTGTAAGTTTTTTCATATATTTCAAAATGATGCCAGGGGATATGAAATACCACCAACTTGTTTCAGCTTGTTTCATTAGAACAATTGCAGATTTACTTCCTGAACTTGTTGTGAGATATCCTGTTGCCCCTTTTATGAGAATCAGGACTATTCTGAGCATTGTAATCTTACTGGTCATCTCTATACTACCCCAGATACGCAGACATTCCTTCCTCTGTGCCATCACAGCATTTTCTCTGCTACAACAAAGACAATGCATTATAGTTATATGATTTCACACTGAGTGCCTCTGCTGAACTGTGATTTCCTTAAAGACAATTGACCACATTTTTTTGTTTTTCTATGGTCATCGCCACTTAGCAGAGTGACTGACGTATCATAGCTCCTCAAAAGAGTCCTGAGTGAATAAATGAATGAATGAATCAAGAGCCCAACTCTACCACTTACTGTACCAGTTGCAACTCTAGACAGGGCAACTAACCTCTCCAAGCCACCGTTTACTTCTCTTGCTAAAAATGAACGTTTATAGAACTACCAGAAAGACCTCATAAGAAAGAAGCAGAATCACCTCGGTGAAGACTCTTTGTAAACTGTGAATTACTATGAAAATATGCGAGTGTATTTGTTGATTAAGTTCTCCTAAGTGCCTCTAAATGCTTCTAGAAGGAAATAAGAGCTTAAATCATGGACCACTTAGCAATGAGAAAATATATGTAAAAAGACTTTAAACATGAAAACAATCTACTAATATTCATAATATTAATAACAATAACAACAATAACACTTAATATTAGCAGTAGTTTGTTCCACCCAATAATCTCTCAGTTTCAGAAGTAATATCAGGTATAGTTGGGTCTCTAGAAAGTAACAGACCACTTATTCAAGAGAGAAAGAATATCCCTCAGAAATGCTGTAAAGCAATTTATTACTCTCTTTTTCTCCAGCACTAATGGGACTTAGAGTCCTTAAATAATTTTTGTGCTTCTCCAAGTAGCTAACTCACTACCAGAAGAATTCTTCACTTTCTTTTGCTCTCGCTCTCTCTTTGTTGTTTCTGATGACTAGTCAAATGTTAGGAAATATATTGGAAAAGTTAAACTAAATGGGCGTGTTAGGCACACATGGTAAGCGTGCCTCGTGTGAAGTAAGTATTTCTCAGTGAACCTGATAGTAATGAATTTGACTAGGATGAGGCTGCTTTTTAATGGGGGATGAAGAAAAACTGGTCCTTCATTGTTGAGTATAAGACGTTCATATATGCAATCTGTCATTTTGTTTTAATAAAGTTGTATATAACAACTTAGCAGTTGTATAATCTGTATAACCTTTTTTTTCTTTGTCCCTTTATGGTTAAACTCTACTATTCTTAAAGCTGCAATGACCATCTTTGGGCTGAATTTTATTTGGCAATACCTTAGAATAAGAAGAAAAGTTTTGCTAAGCAAAATGTGTAGTTTGAACAAAATGATCAGACACGGTTTTAACCACTTCAAAGCAAACAATTATATCCAAACAAGAGTATGAATCTTCTCTAACAAAATCCTGACAAGAGCCCCACTTGCAACACTTCTGAAGTATTCAAGTCACTTTTGTTAAAGCGCCAAGAGTGATATAACTGTATTTGTTTTAAAATGTTTTGTAATTCCAACTTCTCCACGAATCTGCATAAGTCATCCAAAATAAACAGTACTAATCAATATAAACAAGCTGTGCACTGTAATAGAAAAATGGGCAACACACAGAGAATAGGCAATTCTCAAAGAAATACAAAGATCCATTAAACATGATTAATTATTCAGCCCCATTATAATCAAGGGAATGCAAGTAAAAGTGAAACACATCTTGGCCTTTCACATTTGCAAAGATATAGTAAGAATAATAATTTCAATAAGTTGAAAAAGTTGCATATACAGGATTATTATATTATCAAAGAAATCTGGAAAGTAAATGCTCATCAATAATGGATTGTAAAGTGAATTATAGTACTCTACACAATGGAACACTTTATGGCCATTTAAAAATGGTGAGGTTGATCACTTTTTTGTTGCGTTAGAAGTCTTCAAGACCACCCTTGGATTCAATGACTTACTAGGACTCAACTAATTCAGAAAAGCTCTTCTCCTCATTCTTGTCATTTTTTATAGCAAAAGGATATAGATTAAAATCAGCAAAGGAAAAAGATGCATAGAGTGGAGTCCAGGAGAAACCAGCCACAAGTTTCCAGTTGTCCATTCCCAGTGGAGTCACATGGACACTGCTTAATCTCCCAGCAATGATGTGATAACACAGGGAAAGTGTTGCCAGCCCAGGGAAGCTCACCCAAGGTTTGGGATCCAGGACTTCTTTTTTAAAAAGATTTTATTTTTCCTTTTTCTCCCCAAAGCCCCCCGGTACACAGTTGTGTATTTTTTTACTTGTGGGTCCTTCTATTTGTAGCATGTGGGATTCTGCCTCAGCATGGCCTGATGTGCGGTGCCATGTCCTCGCCCAGGATCTGAATCGGCAAAACCCGGGGCCACCAAAGCGGAGCACACCAACCCAACCACTCAGCTGCTGGCTGACCCAAGGGACCCAGGACTTTTATTGGGGGTCAGTCACGTGGAGCGCACACATGACTAACCTTAGCTACTCAGTTTCCAGCCCTCCAGAAGTCAAACTGATATAGCATGGCCCCAAATTTCAGGCATACAAAAACAGGCATTCACCATATACCACTATAAATGTCATAATAATTAGCATAAACTGTCTAGCATGGTCCAAGTTCTAAGGTATACAAAGACACTTATCAGGCAGGAAGTTCCATGGGCTCAGAGGATATATGCTAAGAGTCAATCAAAGGCCAATTCTAAAGATCTTTAAAATGGGGCAACCTCTAAGCCTGCTGAGTGATTGCGCTGTTTTCATTTCTTTTTTGGACTGCCAGAATACACAAGAGGGACACAACACACAATCACCCTCAATAATCATGATTGACTATGGCAGAAACTGTCAATAATTATTGTGGAGAAAGCTGGGTGTGTGGTTGGGAAAGAGGGAAGACGAAATGAGGTGGGTCCATGCTCCTGCAGAAATCACTCAGCATCATTGGATGCATAGGTATTTGGTTTGTAAAAGTTTCCTGACTCACCCCTATCTGGATGTGGCCCCCAAACTTCACTTTTGCTGCAATCCACAGTATAAAATATATCTTACTTTTTGATTTAGTGCATGCTTGCACTAAGCAAACACACACAACTGAAGCAAATTTCATGAAAAAATTCTTACTACATGCAATGCAATCTGATATTTCCCATCCTGTTCCAGTCCAGTCTACTGTATATCATTTATAAAATGCAGATGAATTTCACCAAATTGATTTCATGATTCACTAACAGATCATAGCTTTCAGTTTAAGAAATGTTGCCCATCTACTTCTAAATTGTAGATATTCAATTTTGACATAGAAAGATTTCATGAAATATGGATAAAAAAGCAAGTGGAAGAGCAACATATATACCCTATTATAATTCACTCTATGTAAAAATATTGTAAATATATATTTATATCTGTATATAGATAGAGGTGCTTAAAAAGTTGTTCATCGAAATGTTAATTAATGCCATGAAAGTAATTTTTAGTTACTTTGGAAGTAACTCAAGGAAGTGGGATTTGGGGTATCAGATCTTTATTGAACTTTTCATTTTTTGAATTTACTTTTTGACAAAAACATTTTTTTCTTTACAAAAACTGGAAAGCTGTTTCTAACAATAAACTGTCTCAGGATATCAAAGATATAAAAGGAACTAATAGTCCTCATGCATGCCAAACCTATATGTCCCAGATTGATCAGACAGAATTACCAAGGTTCAGAATCAGTATCCTTTTCCAAATATCTCACATCATTACTTCAGAAAATTTATTGAGAATAAGTGAGAAGCAAATTGTTCCTTTTGGTTACCATCCAGCCTCTTTAAAAATCTACTCTCTTAGGTGCTAATAAGTTATTATTCTAACCATAGGTTTAACTATAGTTAAAACCTAAATAAAATGATTTGGAATATGATTAAAAATACATAAAACTAGTAATCTTAAAATAAATACACAACTAAATCATCTTCTCTATTTGTTACTTGACAAAGGGAACTTCCTGTTAGACAGTAGCAATAAACTTTGGGATGATTTGTTACTGTTACGATAGCCCCCAAACACTGTGAGATTCTTAATTCATTTGTGTGTCAGGCATTGGTGTTAAAGAAGAATGTGATCCACTCTTGTGGACCAGAAAAAAATAAAGTTTCAAATTATAATATTATCATATTTGGAATAATTTAACGTTGAGTGCATTAAATTCTTTGTAAAAAATGGAAACTCATACATGGTATATATTGTAATTCTCTATTAGCTTAACTGAAACAAGTCATTTTTCATCCAGAATAGAGTTTGTGCACAAGCAAAGGAGCCCATCTGTTCTCAAGGCAAACCTGGATCTCAAAAACTTTCATTACTTTCCCTATCTCATCAAATCAGGCACTGGCCTAAGTGACACATATGAAACTGAGCAATTAAAGAATGATGACACCTCTCTGAAGAAATGATTCCTGATCCTCCTATAATCGAATTCATGTTCCTAGAAACCTTTACCACTTTCTCATGTTCCCATTGCGAGAGATCTCTGGATGGGTAAGGACATGCCGATGGTGCCTTAATTTTTATTTGCATAGTTACTTTCCACCAAGATTATGTCCCTCTGTAAACACAGTGCGATGGAGGAAAAATCACATCTCTGTTGTAAAAGGTTGCACTCTCCTTACTTCCCCGCATATTAACCTTTTATGGATGAAAAAGTGTACCTCATTGTTAGCATCCAGGTCTACCCTCATTTGTGTGGCTTCAAAGGCCAATATTCACTCAGAAAATATTTGAATTTCTCTCCATCTTGTGAAGATCTTCCTTTGTTGTGTAATTAAGGTGGCCTATAGCCAAACAAACATCTAACGGAATCTCCTGGGAATTAATAAGCATGATTTTCCAATGATTTGGGATTAGTGGTAGTTTTTGAAGAATTGGTCTTAAGCTTAATAATGAAAATGTTGGATTGTAACTGGATTACAATATTAAATGACCCAAGAGAATAAAGAAAGACCACATAACCCTAAGCTATGTCGCTTAAGTGTTATGATACCTGCAGTAAAATATAAAAATTGCATTGTAATTGTCATGATAAAATACATTCTAGTGAATTGATAACATTAATATAAAATTTCTTATTTCTTCTCTGCACTTAAAATGATATGCCAAAATCTAACAAAACAGATTTCATAGACTCATTCGATTACAATGCAATGATTTCAAATAGTGTTTTTGTGAAGATAGGTTGCACAATTTTACCTGAAGCTCACTTTGAAGCCTTACTCCTCTGTTGCTTTTTTACACATAACACGTAGTAAAAAAATATAACAAATCTACCACTATATGCATATGTGTTCGATAATCAATTCTGAATATTTAATGATTACTCACAAATCTGCTCAGTTTATGGAGGGAAATTTAATAAACACACGTTTTTAAAACTGATTAGCCCTGCCGAAAAAGGCTATCTTTTAAAGTTAATAATAATCAAAGTTCTAAAAATGATAATAATGTTATGAGCCATATGCCTGGAACAAATGGATTTCTTCTCACCTTTGACTCAAGACAAAAAACAAAAAGAGAGAGAGAGGAGGTTTCAGTCACACCATATTTAATCCAATTTGCTTTGGGTTTAATCTCCAAAATAAGGCTGGTCTGCTAATTCCCAATTATAATGGCACATGTAATCAGAGTCCTCATTAACAAAGACTGACTATATTGTCTGTTAGGAAGGAAAATTTGAAATGCAAATTCAGCAAATCAAAACGTTAAATGAGCTCCTACCCAAGATGCTCAGAGTTCCCGCCAGGGCAGACCACGCTGGTCGACACCTGCCCTGGATTTTCCCTCCAGCTGAATGTTTCCTTCGGTTCCAGTCTTTGCCTCCTAATTGACCTGCTTATGATCTCTGCTACAATTAACATATGCTTATTAGTAATGGCTGGTTAAAGATTTCAAACGCTGCAGTTTACAAAGTCTAATAGAGATGGCACGCCACAGGAAAGACGCAGTCACTATTCCCCTCATCAGCAAAGTCACAACGGTTAAAAATTATATGATTTTTCACTCTGTCTGATGTACAGAAATTGTTAGTAATTGATACTGGAAATCAATGCATGCATGACTCCAGGCTTCATATACATGGAAAAAGATACAAGTACTCGGTGAGCAAAGAATTTCTAATTTCGTTTTAGGAAGAAGAGAAAGTGAGACAACTTCTCTCACTGGATGAATGGCTAGTGGCTTTGGGTTTATTTTGAATTTGAAATCATAACTTCTTTTTCAGAAATTCTGAAATTTTTCAGAATTTCATACAATGAAATAGGAAATTTTGCCCTTAACAAAGTTTTCCCTAAGTCTTAATAGGGTGATTATTACTTTAAAACATTATGTTCAGAGTTTATGTTCTGGATTACCAAATGTCCCTTCTTAGTTTCTAGCTAATACCACCAGATCTGAGAACACTGGAATGTGTGAGTAGCTTCCTTTTTCCTTTTAGTTATGTAATTTGATGGAAGAGATATTCCATTTCATCTAAAGCAGTTTTCTTTTATTCAGAATGAATGGTTCACCAATTTTAAATCTCAATTTCCACATCCTCTTATTGATTAGGAAATTGTAATTTGGCTATGTCTAACCCAAGAGGCAGCTATACCTTGATTATATACCTTGGTGCTGGTTGATGAAATTTATTCTTAAATCATTGTTTCTAGTGATCATCTCTATTTCTAGTAGGAGGTAAAAAGACTTTGTCGTGAGTCTCAGGAGGCCTTGGGTTGTCACTCGTTAACAACAGGATCTTGGACAAATGTATTAGTTTTCCTTTGCTGGGTAACAAAATAATACAAACTCTGCAGTTTAAAACAATACCCATTTATTAGCTCACAGTGTTGTAGGCCAGAACTCAGGGCATGCTGGAACTGGATCCTCTGCTTGAAGTCTTGCTGCAATCAGGGTGTCAGCCAGGGCAACAGTTCTTCTCCGGGCCTTGGGGTTCTCTTCTGAGCTGACTGGTTGTAGGCAGAATGTATTTTCTTTTAGGTAAAAGATTTATATTCCTATTTCCTTGCTGGCTGTCAGTGAGGGGCTGCTCCCAGCTCCTAGAGCCTGCCCATATTCCTTGCCTCATGTCTCCCTCCCTCTTCAAGCCAGTAATAGCTCTTTGAATCCTTCTTGTCCTTCAAATCTCAGACTTCCTTTTTAGCAACAGTGGAAGAAAACTCTCTGCTTTTCAAGGGCTTATGTGATCAGATCACACTCAGCTAGATAATCTCTCTCTTTTAAGGCTGACTGGGTCATAATACATAGCCTAATCATGAAAATAAAATCCATTGTATACACAGCCCTGGGGATTATGCAGGCTGTGTACAGCAGGGAGGTGAGAAATCTTGGAATTTTGCCTGCCACAGCAAGTCCCTTAGCATCTCTTGGCCTCACTTTCCTAATGCAAAGTGAAGTGGTTAGACCAGATAATCTCTAGTTCCTTTTCCCCCATCTCCAAATTTCCAGGGCCAAATAGTTACAAACACATGACTCATAGACACTGCCCGCTAGTTAATTGCTATACACTGCCCGCTAGTTAATTGCTATACACTCAACTAGGTTGTTTTATTTGGTGGGTCAGTTGGTTTTTGCTTATATTACTGATAGAACAACTCCTATTACTAGGATTTCTAGGTGAAATAAAGAGAATGATATGTGGTTTCTAATTTTAATAAACAACAAATTAGCCCTAGAGATAAAATGAAAACTTACACACAAAGAGCAATTATGAATGAATTAGGTACTTGTCCAGACATGGAAGCCCACCATTGGCTAGTAGTAAAGAAAATGTTGCTTGAACATTTTATTTTTCACTTTATTCTGTCAGTAGCATGGAGTTCTAACAAGGCAATGCCCATGGATTGATGAAGTTCTTTTCCCAGAATTTTTCTGATCTATTTCAAAATTTATTAAATTTCCCAAGAAAAATCTATCTGTTCAAAAATTCTGTTAAGAGCACTTCTCTTCTACACTTGCTTAACCTTAAGTAGAACAGTCACATTTTAATACATCTGGCTTTCCAAGGACCAAGTTTGACTTCCAAATACCACGTCATCCAACCTTAAAACTTGAAAAACACACATGCATTCCTTTGCATCTTTAAATTAAATTTCACCCGGGCACCTTCTTTCCACTTTGGAGTAGTATTTGTTGCTTCAACATTGCTCACCACAACCTTCCCATATTGAGGGGGAAGGGCGTGAGGGGAACAGGCATATTAATTCCTATTCAGGTGTTTGCATGCATCTAATTTTAAAAAGTAAAGGCAATCAAAAAGGAGAAAGCATAATTCTTTTTCTTCTTTCTAGGCTCTTGGAAAAATGGAAGTCCTAAAAAGTTTGAAAAGTGCTTCTTTTCTTGATGATGAATTACTTGAAATAATTTTGTTAGTTGAAGAATTGAGAGATGACTATGGTTAACATGGCTGTATGGTATATTGGAAAGTGATTAAGAGAATACATTCCAAAATTTCTCATCACAAGGAGGAAAACACTTTTTCCTTTTTTTTTTTTTGTATCTATCTGAGATGAAGGATGCTAGCTAAACTTATTGTGGTAATCATTTCACATAGATGTAAGTCAAATCTTTATGCTGCACACATCAAACTTAAACAGTGCTATATGTGAATTATATCTCAATAAAACTGGGAAAAAAGAATTGGGCATAGCAACTTTATCCTTTTGAGACTCTTAATGTCTCAAAAGGAAAGCTACATTTGGGGTATACAAGAGCAAGAGGTAAGAGCATATCGTTTTCTTTTGTTATGAGAATATAAATTTTGTTATTTTCTAGCTCAAATAAGGAACAAAATCACTTTAGTCAAAGCTGTTTTTGCATTGAACTGCAACAAAAGTATATTCATGGTGGGCTTATACTCATGATAAAAGTCTAAGATACTGACCATGTATTACTGATTATATATATTGGGCTCTAAAAGTATGGAAAGCCCCCATGAGCATTTGAGTTCTGTAACTTTAATTTCTGGGTGCTTAAGGTTAAGTATATTTATGTAACATTCCTTTTTCTCCCACTTTTCCTCCCTGTCAACATGTGGTCCTTTGTTCCACTTGAAATTCAGTTTTAGTCCTTTGATATTCAATTACTATGCATGAGAGGCTGTAATAGAATTGGGGAGTAAGTAACAAAAATTACTATCTTAAAATGGCTATATTCTGCTTTCCGTGAAATTATTTCAGGCATCTCCACAATCAAATGTATCTATTGGTTTTTCTTTCTTTGATTGCAGTTGGTCAAGTGTTTGGAATCTAGTTATGTAGACCCAGCTACCCTTGGATAATACTGGATATCAACCTCCTCTGTGAAAATAAGGCATTAACTATTTGAGAGATTGTAATGCTGTGTGTCCTTCCATGTATGAAAAGAATCTGGACTCCTTGGACATCTTCATGATTATAGTATACACCTCAGTGAATAGTTGTGAGAATTGAATGTGTTAGTACTAGTAAAACACCAATCAGGGTGCTTGGCTCACAGTAAACGTTTAGCAACCATTATTGTTATTATTGCTACCGTTAATGTCTGAATTAAACTGGGTTGTGAGCTTTGTTCACTTCAATAATATATTAATTTTAGTATTTTTAAAAAAATAGTTTAATTTTAAAATAATATTATTACTGATTTTGTGTAAGGAAGACTGGCCCTCAGCTAACATCTGTTGTCAAATTCTCCTCTTTCTGCTTGAGGAAGATTGTTGCTGAGCTAACGTCTGTTCCTATCTTCCTCTATTTTATGTAGGATGTTGCCACAATGTGGCTTGAGGAGTGGTGCTAGGTCTGTGCCTGGGATCCAAACACGTGAAGCCCCGGCCACCGAAGCAGAGCACACAAACTCAACCACTATGGCACCAGGCCGTCCCCTCAATATTATTTTTAATTTACCAGCTCCAAGAAAAGTTCTCATACCCTGAAAACTGAGGATTAAATGGATAATGTGAGCAAAGAGACCAAGATTTGCCTGGAACAGACCCCAAGAAGTGCTCACTCTTAGAATCACCCAGTGATACCACCAACCCAGAGTTAATCACTCTCAACATTTGGAAGGTCTTTCTCCAGTCTATTTTGTATACATAATTAAGTGCTTATTGTGTACTAATTTCATCATTTCATGTTTAGTCATCCACTATAAAATATAAAAAGGCAATAATAGTTTTGGGAGGCAAAATAGAAGCAATAGTTGTAGCTAGCAAGATTATATGTTTCTTATATCTCTATGGCCATCTCTCTTTCCATTTATCTGTCATCACCTCTTTTGCTTCAGCTATTTCTAATGCTTATTGGCAAACTTCACTTTCTTTGCTCTTCTTTCTTTTCCACTGCCACTAGGCTCTACTCCAAGCTACTGTCATCTCTTACCTGGTGTACAGAAATAGCCTCCATACTGATGTGTCCATATCTATTTCTGCCCTTCTTCAGTTCATTCTTCAAGAAAGCACACAAACATATGTAATCCCACCTGTACATTAAGATGTGTTGAATTACCAAGTGGCAGAAAAAGAAAGGTAAAGAAGAAGCAGGAGGATGAGGAGGAGGAGGAAGAAGAAAGAAAGAAAGAGTTCAGCTTCAATAAACACCCAGATTCCTGCAATCAAATACTTTCAGCATACCCTTAAGTTTTGTGTTATGTTGGAAAATAAACATTTTATTTATTTTTTGGGGGGGCATCATAATCTTTTTAATTCTTACAGATGCTGAATATCTTAGTTTGGGCTTAAGATGCCTTAAGAAGCCTGTCTCAAAGGCTTCCTGAAGATTTTGGGATGGTGACTCAGATCTTAACAGACCCAGCCTCTGCCACTGGACTGTCCCTCAGGGCAGGTTGTTGACAGATCTCCATCTCTCCCAGTTCTTCTCTTTTTGGTAGTCCCCAAGGAACATACACTTAACAGGTTAACCTCTGGAGGTAGCTCTGTTTCCGCCCGCACCCCCATACCTATACCCCTCAGCCCAGAAGGAATGGGTGGGGCACTGTCGGGAAGGAGGTCCCTAGACCAAAGTCACGCTTTATCCTAAGACTTTGGCTTGTCTTCTCTCCTCTTGTGTGGGGACTGACAACATTTCTGACATGAAGTCAGCACAGCCAGATAATGTGTGCTCTACATACAGTTGTGCTGAAGTTAAGCTGCAAACATTTCCTTTGCTTGAGGGTTTATGTAACCCATATTGGTCCCCATCAGCTATAGGCTCCACTTCACTTCAACAAATAACTCATTTTGAAGATTCAAAACTGCACTTGATCATTATAACAATATTGTTTGTATTTTTGGTTCTAGAAGTTTCAACTTGTTTAGACACTATAACAGAGTGGCTCCCAACCTTGGAAGTACAATGGAAGTTCCTGGGGGACTTTAGAAGCTACTGGTTCCTAGGTTCCTCTGCAGAGATTCTGACGTAGTTGGTCTGGGGGGAGGTGTTGTAAAAGCTCCCCAGGTGACTCTCATTGCAGCCAAGATAGAGATCCAATGATGTAAAGAGAGTCAAAATACACATATAATGAAGTCAGAGGCATCCAGATCTAGAGAGATTTTTCTGGTTTTCCTCTAGCTGTACTGACCCACATGCCTGACCACCTGCACTTCGGCCATACTGGACTTCCCTTGGTTCCTCTAATGCCGCTTGCTTTTCTTATTCCAATCCCTAGGCACAGTTTAGCCCTTCTACCTGAGTCAGTATTCCCTCTTCTGCCTATATCAATGCCTGGTTCATTCCCAGCCTTTAGATCTCATTCCAACTGTAACTTCCTTTAGAAAATCTTGCTTGATCTCCCAGAGACCATGTGTGTCCTGTCATAGCAGCAAGTCCATCCCCTTTATAACATGTACCCCAACGGAGAGGCAGGATAACCCAGAGTCTCAGCACCTATACCGTGATACCAGATTGCCTGGGTCCAAGTCCTGGCATCATCACATTCTGCCTGTTGAACCTGGGCGAGTTATTTAACTTCCCTGTGCCTCAGTCTGCACATCTGTAAAATGGAGATGATAGCTGTAGTCACTTTATCAGGTTGGTAGGAGGAGGACATGAGCTGATATACAGAGAACATTTAGAATAGTGGCTACCACACGATAAGCATTATGAAGCATTCCTGTTTAATTTTAGTTAAATAATTCATTATTTTATGTTTGTTTCTCCTGCTAGAATTCAGGCTCCATGAAGGCAGGCCCACTCATGTCTGTTTTTTCTTTTCTCTACTTTATTTCTAGTGCTATGCACATATTAGAAATACAGTGAATACGTGTTCAATGAATGAATGGATATATAATGCAAAAAAAATAATTATGGACATGTTGCACATAGTCTTTCTCACAATTTTGTCTTATAAATATTCTATTATTCACCATTGTCCAAATGTATGACTTTTTTTTTTATTTAAAGATTTTATTTTTTCCTTTTTCTCCCCAAAGCCCCACATTACATAGTTGTATATTCTTTGTTGTGGGTCCTTCTAGTTGTGGCATGTGGGACGCTGCCTCAGCGTGGTTTGATGAGCAGTGCCATGTCCGCGCCCAGGATTCGAACCAACGAAACACTGGGCCACCTGCAGCGGAGCGCGCAAATTTAACCACTCGGCCACGGGGCCAGCCCCCAAATGTATGACTTTTAAAGCCTGAATAATTGCAAATGAATAATTTCCCAGTGCAAATGTTGTTTCTAAGTTTTAATAGAACTCCCAAAATATAAAAATGTGATTTTTATTCTAATATTTTTTCTCTTGAAGAGCCAAAATTTAGAATGAAATAAATGACCAAAGGTTTGTTGTAGAATTGGGCAGCCTACATTATTCAAAGACTGGATAATTGGGTCTTGAGTAAATAGGAATTGATGGTACTTTGTTAGTGAGTAAGAAATATTAAATAATAATAACACCAGTATAAAGTTTAGTATTTCTTATATATTTCATAAAACTAATAAGCCATTGAACGTCTACCTGAGGGCTACTGCCCTTTCACTTTTAATTCAAATTGATTTTATGTTTAATTTATGAATGTTCAAAAATAAGATGAAATGTAAAGGAGAAATGCAACCTCATAAATCAATGTGTTCTGGATTGCCAGTTTAATTTCCATATTGATTGAGTGTCCAGGCTGGTAGTATCTACAAGAAGGCGTAAAACATAGAGTCTTCACTGGGGAAAGGGTCAGATAGATAACACGGGAGTCATAGCTGAAGAACGTCCTCTTGTTAATCTCTATGATAGGAGCAATAAGCACACTGATAAACTAAAGTTTTGATTTTGGTTTATGCCTCATTCTTACAGCTACTTATATGAATGGGGTCTTTTGCCTTCATCACAGCTGATGGCATACGAGACGGGGTAGTAAATTTGGACTCCTGATAAAAAAATGTAATACCTATGAATTTCAAACATTTTTGAGTAAAGCAAAATATAACGCTTTCTAATCATAAAGTAGAAACTTACTTTAGTGACCAGCATAGTCTGAAATTACCATTAAGCTTTGTGTGTGTATATATACGTGTGTTTATATATACATATAAAAAATATGTATATATTTAAAGGTATTAAAAAGAGTTCAGTTTTTATTGGTAGCATAAGCTTGCTTCTAACTTACGTGATCTTACTGTACTCGATGTGTCCTTGTATCCAAATTTAAAATTTTTTTGGGGGGCTGGCCCCGTGGCCGAGTGGTTAAGTTCGCGCGCTCCGCTGCAGGCGGCCCAGTGTTTCGTCGGTTCGAATCCTGGGCGCAGACATGGCACTGCTCGTCAGACCACGCTGAGGCAGCGTCCCACATGCCACAACTAGAGGAACCCACAACGAAGAATACACAACTATGTACCGGGGGGCTTTGGGGAGAAAAAGGAAAAAATAAAATCTTAAAAAAAAAAAAAAAATTCTTTTTGGAAGAAATAGCATAAACAAATTAACTAATAAATAATAGAAATTCTGAAATCAAATTGACTCTCTCTTAGCTCCACTACTCAATAGCTGGTGAACTTGGTCAAGTTCTGAAGTGAAATATGCACATAAAATACTTCACATGGTGCCAGGCCTATGGTAAGTGTTCCATAAATGTCAGCTGTACTCAAAGAATAAAGACAGTAACAGCAGCAGCAAAAACAATAATGATAGTAAATAGTACATTGTGATGGAAAACAATTTCAAACTTTCATAAATAATAGCACTTATTTTTTTCATTTTATTTTTTACTTTTATTTCTTTTAAGTTCTGAATGCTTGTTATGTACCATGAATGTATTTACGCATTTTCCATGTATTGCTTATTTTATTGTCACAAAACCCCATTAAGGTAGATGCTAGTATAATTTTCATTTTACAGATGAAGAAAGTCGAGGCAAGAGAACAAAGTGACCTGACCAAAGTCACCTAGGTTATAATGTAGAAGTCCTCTTTACTGGTCTTCACTTAGCCATCCCAATGGAGTATCCCCCACTCTCTCTTCCCTCTGTAAAATGTCCAGGCTGGGAGCCACTGAATGCTGAATGCTCAATCGGACAACCTATTTATTCCCTCTTTGCAGGTACCCTGGTGCACCTACTAGCGTGGGACAGGCTTTCCAAGAGTCAGATGGTTTGTTCCCAAATCTGTTAATGTGGTATACTTGTCAAGTGAGCGCATAAATTATCTATTACTTAAATACTACATAAGTTAGTAAAATGTATGTGAGAAAAGGCAGAGGATTGTTTCTATGAATATTACATTGAGTCCTTTATTAGCAGATATTCAGATTAGGGGTGGATGAGACAAATGTCAAGATCGGGGGAAACATCATAAAACTCTAGAAAGAGTCTATACTCAGATCACCTTTGAGTTATCCGGTTACTGTAAAGGACCCTACCAGGGAGGTGGACATGTGCCTTATGGGGGTGTTTCAGGCACTAAGGAAGTTCTCATCAGCAGCCTCATTTTCAAACACAGGAATTAGCCCTATGCTCAAGAATGGTGAATTAAAGTACATGCGGTATCTTATATGTCATTTTTATGATTTCCTGCTTTAACCAACTTTTTAAATTCATAAACCAACCGCTAGTCCTAATTGTGTCAGCTAAGAGTTCTATGCACACCACAAGACTATAGAAAACTAGAGGTAATTATCAGACCTGTTGCTTTGTAGTGAAAAGATAAATGCTAAATACAAAAGTAAACGACAAAGGAGTCACATATAAGAATTTTTAAAATTTATTGTTAAAAATAATAAAACCACTGTATAAGAAGCCAAAGAAACTGGGTTGAAATATTTAAATTAAATATTAAAAGAATTAAGATAAATAATAGACAAGAGATGACAAATGCTGGAGAAGACGTGGAGACAAGAAAACCCTTGTGCCCTATTGATGGGAAGGTAAATAGGTGCAGCCACCATTGAAAACAGTACAGAGGTTCCTCAAAAAATTAAAAATAGAACTACCATATAATCCAGTAATTCCACTCCTGGGTGTATATCCAAAAGAAATGAAATTATCTCTTTAAGATTTTTGTACTCCCATGTCCATTGCAGCATTATTCACAATTGCCAAGGTATGGAAACAACCTATGTGTCCATCAACAGAGGAATGGATCAGGAGAATGTGATATAAATATATATATATATACACACATATGTACAAAGGAATATTATTCAACCTTAAAAAAGGAAATCCTGTCATATGCAATAAAATGGATGAACCGGAGGGCATTATGCTAAGTAAAATAAGCCAGACAAAGAAAGACAAATATTACATGGTATGACATATATGTGGAATCTAAAAAAATAAAAAAAAGTGATTGCCAGAGGCTAGAGGGTAGGGGAAGTTGGGAAAGGTTGGTTAAAGGGTACAAACTTTCAGTTTTAAGATAAATAGGTTCTGAGGATCTAATGTATAACATGGTGACTATAGCTGATAACACTATATTATAAAACTGCAATTTGCTAAGAGAGTAGAACTTGAACATTCTCACCAAAAAAAAAAAAAGGTATATATGTGGGGTGATGCATGTGTTAATTAACTTGATGGGGGAATCTTTTCACAATGTATAGGGATATCAAATCATCACGTTGTACACTTTAAATGTCTTATAATTTTGTCAATTATACCTCAATAAAGCTGAAAAAACAAAAGAATCCTTGCACTTTTATAAATAAAGTGTCAATATTCCTTAGGATGAGATAGAAGACCCTTGCTGTTCTGGCCCCTACCTATTTTTCTAACTTTATCTCCTAACTCTCTGCCCCTCTGCCCCCCACACCCACACTCAGTTTACGGAATGGATCATTTATTAGCACTCAAGGCACAGAGTGTCAAACTCTTCTCTATCTCTACCGTAATTTTCTCACTTCACTGTAAAGTGGACAAAGATTTATCAATGGCCAGTTGAATGCCTGACACTGGGTGAGGTTCTCAGAATATGATTTTGAGCCCAATGAAACATTTCACTCATTTGCACGTCCATCTATCCATCCATCATCCATCCCTCCCTTCATTCAATTTCTCAATAGCCATTGATTAGTGTCAGCTATGAGTTGGTATATTAGTTTCCTATTACTGCACAACAAATTGCCACAAACCTCTCAGCTTAGAGACATGCATTTATTAGCTCAAGTTCTATAGGTCGGAAGTCTGGGCATGACCTGCCTGGGTCCTCTACTAAGTCTCACGAGGCGAAGATCAAGATGTCGGCAAGACTATGTCTCTTTCTGCAGCCTCTGGGGGAAAATGTCCACTTCTGAGCCTAATCTTGTTGTTGGCAGAATTCCATTTCTTGCAATTGTAGAACTGAGGTCCCAGCATCTTATCTGGCTCAGTTTGCAGCTGCTCTTAGGCCTAGAGGCTGCCTGCATTCCTTGATATGGCCCCCTCCATCTTCAATGACACATAAAATCCTTCTTATGCTTTGAATTCCTGACTTCCTCTTCTACAGCCAGTGAGAGAAAACACTCTGCTTTTTAAGGGCTCAAGTGGTTAGGTCAGGTCCACCTGGATAATCTCTCTTTCTTATTCATTTATTTATTTTTAAGTATGCTTTTTTTGGTGAGGAAGATTGGCCCTGAGCTAACATCTGCTGCCAATCTTCTTCTTTATTTTTCTCCCCAAAGTGCCAGTACATAGTTGTATATCCTAGTTGTAGGTCATTCTAGTTCTTCTATGTGGGATGCCACCACAGCATGGCTCGATGAGCGGTGTGTAGGTCTACGCCCAGGATCCAAGCCAGCAAACCCAGGGCTACAAAAGTGGAGTGTGTGAACCTCACCAGTCGGCCATAGGGCTGGCTCCAATCTCTCTTTCCTAAAGTCAATTCTGTCATATGACATAGCCTAATCAAAGAGTGAAATCTATTGAATGCACAGTCCCAGGGAAGATGAAAGCCATGAGCACAGTGGGATGGGGTGGGAGGCAGGAAATGGTGAATCTTGGGGCACATTTGGGCATTATAGTGGCTAATTCTGTTTGGATTTATGTGGCTCATTTTTCATGTCCCTGTTTTGCCTTTCCTATGTGTTCTTCACTTTGTTGTAGTATCATATTATATTTATTTTGGACAAATAGAAATGTACCATGGACATTTTAGAAAGTTTGTTCTGGCATTAGGGAGCAGGATGAACTGTAGGAAGAGTTGTTTCCCTACAGGCAGGATAAGCATTTGAAATGTTAGGAGATAAGAATGATGATGTGGGTCTGAACCAGTGCAATGCCAGTATTAACAGAGAAGAAGAGAAGACAAGAGATGTTTAAAAAGAATGGTCAATAGGATTTGATTAGCAATTGGACTGGGGGCTGCTGATCTAGGATAATACCCAGATTTCCGTTCTCAGGAACTGGATAGGTGATGGGATCTTTGACTGATGATAAGGAATACAGGAGAGAAATAATTCTGGGGAGGAAGTGGAGGAATTATTTTTAATTCCATTTTGGGCCTGCTGAGTTTGAGTTTCCTATAGCACATTGTCTTGGAGATGCCCGGTAGATATTTGGATATGTGAGTCTTGGGCTCAGAAGAAAAGTCTGGGATTCACAGATTGGAGGTAGTGGAAACCACAAGAAGGGTGGACACATCCTGTGATAAATATTTAGAGTGGGAAGAGGAGTGGGCCAAGAACAGAAGATTGGGGGACTTTAGAAGTTAAAGTGTGAGCAGTAGAAGAAAGAACAACAAAGAAAAAAATATGTAGAAAGAAATCTCCTGTATAAATCCTAGGGATTGAAGAGTTTAAAGAGTTAAAGAGGAAAGAAATGATCACCTTTATCAAATGCAGTAGAGATTTTGATAATGATAATGAAGATGATAAATAATAATAATTATATTTACTGAGTGCCTAAAAAGTGTAAGATATTTGCTATTATATTAAAAACAGATTATCTTACAAGATTCCCAAATGGTTGACATTATCATTCCTGCTTTATATGTGAGTAAACTAAGGTCTAGAGAGCCCAAGTAATGGGCGTAGGTCAGAGATAACCACACATCCAAGCTCGGCTACAATTTAAACACAGAGAAGTCTGATACTGAAACACATAATTTTTTTAACATACCATACCATATGAAAATAGTATATTTCACTGAAAACTACAAGATCATCTTTTAAGTAAGAAAAATTATTTTTTTATTAGCCTGAGCTCAACATGTTTGCATGTATGTACGTGTTGGGGGTACTTCAAACATCTGGACATTAGTGTGGCTGAAATGCAAATAGGAGGTAAATAATTTGACAAGATGAGCTATATTTTCAAGGAGTTTAGCTATAAAGGGTGTGTGAGAAGTAGTAAAGAAAGGAGGGGCAACATTGAGGGAAAATCATTGTTTTAATTATTATGGTGGTGGTATCTTTTTATTAAAACTCACATTATGCTAAGGTCTTATGTTCTGAGAAAAGTCTCCAGGGTTTGGGCTTATATGTACCTAATGCTAATTCAGTCCTAGCCCCCTCTGTGGCCTTTTGCAAAATTTTTAATTCTCTATTTCCTCCTCTGAGCCAGGGTAAAGGCACCTACCCTGGAGAGCTCCTGAGAAACTTAAATAAGCTAACTTACGTGAAATGCCAAACACAGTGCTCATAATCACTTTGATATCCACCCAACTATAATCATGTAGAGAGTGGTATCATTGTTTTTGTATTCCTAAAGCCAAACCAGAACAGGTACACAATGAATGAATGATATGTGGCAAGTATTTGTTTGCTTATCTAGATCTCTTCTTTTGATGGTTAGGGATGATGTTTTATCCTCCTCAAAACTGTTTCCCCAAGTCCTATACTGCTGAGCATAGAATACGAACTCTATAAAGGTTTCCTGATTGACCTAATGAAAAGCTAGGAGTAAGATTAATGTCAAACGTTGAATATGAATCATGTGTAATGGGTTTATCATTGTGCCAGGAATTAGATATTTGTGCTAAAAATAGATGAAATAGATATCTATAATATAATAATGGGTACCCATCAGGGTGTAATAGTTTTTAGTTAATGATATGAACATGTAAACAGAGAGGGACAGAGCTACCATTATTGATTGCTTTCCTATTGTTGGCTTTATATGTAAAAATTTAGCTGAAAATATATCTTTATGGTCATGATCAAATCCGGAGCAGGCAGCGTACTTGGAAGTTCTAACTTAATCCATCCACATAAGCAGCAGCTGTGGGAGGCCCAGCGCAATCTGCCCCTACCACACATGGGGCCCAGTTATTAAGCCACAGGGAATTGGAATCGTCGAATCTTAGGGTCAAGTTCAATTAAACCACGCATAGGAAGATATGGCTGACTTTGTGAAGGACAGATAAGATGAAAAGCAGTCGAATAATTCTGCCAGACCTAATGCCGTATAAGTACACACATATATACAGTCTTGTTCATAGTGTGATCTTTGAAATTTGAGGACAATACATAAACATAATTAAAGCTGATGCTTCTGAAACTCTCCTTTGGATCTTCATGTTTTCAACTTAACTTTTGCTTTTGCTTGCCTAAAAAGAATATACTTCTTTCTTGATTTGGTTGTATGAACTGTTTGAATCGCCCAATAATTATTTGTCAAGGTACCATCATTCACACATCTTGGAATTTTGGAGATTCTCCCTTTTTTTCACTCCTCCGTTCAATTAGGAATCAGGTCCTTTTACTTGAATCTCTTGAGGATTTTTTACATCTGTCTCCGAGTGGTCTTTTAGCATAGTTTCATGGTCAGTTCTATGCCACAGCATTCCTGCCATTTGCCATAGGCCCCTAGCAATTAGTTGGCACCCAATACATGGCTGGTGAACTTATGAATCATCTCTACCTCTCTATTCTTTATGCCACTGCTTAGTCTTTATCATAGCTTGTTTAGATCACTGCAATAATCTAACTATTCTCTCTATCTCTTAGTCTTGCTTCAGCCAGTTCTTCTTTCACATTGAGGTCAGAATGATCTTAAAATAATAGTTTGATCCTATCATCCTTAACAGGATCTCTTAAGAATCTTGGTCGGGATCAAGATCCTTTAACATAGTCCCATTACCTAAAGGGGAAAATCCAAATTTTATAGGATGACTTTCAAGGTCCTCCACGATTCAGTCCCTGGCCATTTCTGTTCATTGTTTATCACTTCTTTTTCTCCTTTCTTTGCTGCTCCCTTCCTCCATCTCATCCAGAATCCTGGGTTTGAGCCACACTAAATGAATTGCAGGTCCAGTATTACCCATGTTTCCATGGTACACATCTCTTTGTTTATGCTGCTTCACCTTCCTAGAACTCAGTGCCCTTACTGGTCAGCCTAAAGACCATTTGCCCACTTCTCAAGACTAAACTGAAGCCTCACTTCTTCTCTGAAATAGATCTTAGTCCTCAATTCCCAGGAAGATATACAGCTCCTGTATATCTTGTTTAGTTTTCTGTCAGAGCACTTATAATGTTAATTTCTTCTCTTTTTTTATTAATATTTACTTACTTTTAATATTAATTGTTTTACTTGTTTACATTCTGCTTCTCCTTACTACTCTAAATCATGTGGCCAGAGTCCCAGTTGGACTTATTTTTGAATTCACAGTGCCTAATATAGAATCTAGATATTAGGAGACATTCTAATAAATGTGCGTTAAATAATTGAGAAGTTTACTGTTATTTGTTGCTAGGTTATGACTATTTTGTTCAGCTAAAATTTAAGCATGCAAGCAGGAATCGTGCCTATACCATTTGAAAATCTGCAGACATAGAATTATTTTTGCACATAGTAGGTGCTTAATATTCTTCATCATTGATGATGTTGATGTTGGTTTTCTATAAGTTCCTAAAAATGTGACATGCTCATTTTCCCAAAAGGCATAGCTAAATTCAGGATGAGGACCAAGAATCTTGTGACATTTCTGGTATAATGGAAGGAACTTAGCTTGATACTAGTATATAGTAGAATAGTTGCTTAATTTACATATATTGAGTAATTAAACAACATGGGATGACCTTACATAAGAATGAATGGGGTACTGTCTGTGAGTTGGAGTTTCATTGGCTCTTATTACTGGCTTTTTCCAGTGCCGCTGACAAAAGTTTCTCTCAACACTCTAACACAGAAGCATGTAGCTAAAAAATAAACACCTAGATATTTTGGTAGGTTAAATAAGGCCATAAATTCCTTGCAGTTTCTCCCATAAACAGGTAGAATCTATTTTCCTAACCCTGACATCTGGGATGGTCTTATTTGTGACATGCTTTGACCAACACAACAAGGTGGAAATGGCATTGTGTGAGTCCAGGAACCAAGGCTTCCATAACCTCCATTTTGCCTTCTTGGAGCTCTGCCCAGTGACCTCCATGTGGAGAATCCAGGGATGAAAGGCCACACAGAGAGAGAAGCCCAGCCACCCAGCAATTCCAGCTGATCCATCAGTTGATGGCAACCATATGCAGAAGCCCAGGCAAGAGCAGCAGAGGAATTACTCAGTCAACTCATAGAATAGTGAGAAATAATAAAGCACAGTTGCTTTAAGCCACTAAGTGTTAGGGTGGTTTGTTATGCAGCGAGAGAGAAATGGTAGAGGCATGAAAACAAATGGAACCTTCTGGATTCCTTTTCCTAACAATCAAAGTGGAAGCATAAACAATCAGAACATCTTTTCAGTGGCTCCAGAGATGTTAAATAAAGTTATTCAGTGAGGTTATGAAAGCATTTCCAGCTCATTATGACAAGTGACAGAAATAGAAAAGGCTTGAGCAACCGCATGTTCACACACATTGATTTTGTAAATCTTCAATTCCTGACAAACAAGGATAAAATGTAAGATGAATCAAAACAATATGAGAATCATTTAACTGTTATAATTCTTCAAAAATTTAAACAGCGAAAACTTGGTTAAAAATGTTTAAAAGCTAGCAAAAAGAGCCTAGAATTTTGAAAAAGAAAGGTTGTGAAATAAAAATCCATTAATATTCAACAACTTTCCCTCAGCTTCTCGAAATGTGAAGGAGTCAGTCATGGAGTTAGTTCTTTCCTTGAACCGGACTTCTGGTTCCTTCAAAAGCCAAACAAAAACAAACAAACGAAACCTAAGAAAACTTAAAGCAAAAGAGAGTCTTAACTGGGATTAACTAACAAATCTTTCAGAAAAATCTATCTGCTACATTTTCTTCTTATGCTACGTGTACACACGCACAAATAAGGTTTAAAAATTCTTCTACGTTCTGTATTAAGCATTTTGCTACTCTGGTTACTTAGAATTAATCATAAAATGCTTTCAAAAAGCACAGGAAATTTTGTAGTTGGATTTGAGTCAATATGTTTAAACTTGACATATGTCCAGGTGCCAAGAACTTACAACAGCACTAGGACACTCCCAATTTCACACACCTTCGTGAGCTTGGGGATTATCTCCTCAAATAGGTAGGAAAAATGGAGCTCAGAGGGTTAGTAGTTTGACTAAATTTAAGGGTGATTCAGCAGGTTAAAAATAAGATTAGCACTCATATTTTCTTCTTAAGTCCCAAGAAATGGGTTACATAACAATGATACATTAACAGCTAACACTTATAGGTTTTATATTCTAGGCACACTGTTAAAGTTCTTTTTATACATGTTAAGAAATTTAGTCCTCATACCACAATCCTATGAGGTGTATATTACTCCCGTTTTACAGATAGGAAATCTGATACAGAGAGAAGTAAATTAATTTGTCCATGGTTACACAGCTAGTAATGACAGAGATGGGATTTGAACACTTATAGTCCATCTTAGAGGATGTGCTCTTACCATTGTGTCATAATTATTCTTCATGAAAATGAGTGGTATTTATTTTTTTAATTCTGAGGACAATAATTTTATGATTTTTCTGGGCCCACGAATCTCCTTTAAGTGTTATAATAGCTTCAACAGTCTCACATTAGTTGATAGGAATTAACCCTGCACAGGCAATATTAATATCCAAAGGGGAAACAGGGTTGGAGTGGATCCTTTTGCAAGTGCATTATGAAAAAGGGGGATATTGATATCACGATACCATTATGTTCATGGGAACCTCAACTCAAATTTCAGGGGTCCCAAAAGACCAAATGAAATGGCTAAAGATGTGTTTATTGATTGCTAAGGAATGATTACCAAGACATTTAAACCATAGCTTACCACCTTTGTAACCGAATTGGTTTCGTCTCTTTCAAATGTCTGAAAAGTGGTTTATCTTAAGAAAGAGATGAAAAATAGACAATTGTATTGTGGTGTGCATGTACCTATTGTGGTACTCAGTAGACAGAATATACATCTGTTATTGCTTTTTATTATTTGATTTTCCATAATCTTTAAAAAGACAATTCAAAGAAAAGAAATGATTTTAAAATATGTTTGCCTTATCATCACCCCACATCACTACATAAGGGAAATGATACAGGAAATTTAGTTTATCAGAGATTCTTAGAATTTCGAGGGTCAAGGGCTCTTTTGAGAATTTGTTGAAAACGATGAAACTTCTCACCCACCAAAAGGCACATAAACAAAATATTTTTCAGTTTCTTTGAAGGACTCAATGAATCCTTTTAAATCTATTTACAAATCTCCAGATTAAATATCTCCTTTTATCCTCTATATGTCTTAATTTATCAAATAGGCAATAAGAGACTTAAATAATATATGTACTATATATTGACATCATCATTGAGAATATTACAGCAACAACACTAATAATATCTAGCATTTATTGGATACTTAATAGATGTCATACATGGTGATCATATGATACTTGTACTAATATTATCATCATTTTACATATCAGAAAATTGAGACACAGGAAGCATAGTTTCCTCCGGTTTGAAATTGAGAAGTCTGATTCCACAGATAATGCTCTCTACCAAGTCAATTAGCATATTGTAAGTGTTCAATAAACATTAGCTGTGGTTAACATTGGTGTTATTATTTGACGCTAAATAAGGGACTTGTAGAAAAATGCACGATGCATGAGCAAAGATCTCTTTTCTTGAATAAGTGAAAATGGATTTTTTTCTTTGATTTAATAATTGTCTCCTTTTGCTCTAGGTTCTACTAGTTAGATAATGGATCTTGTCAACAATTATATGTCTTCACCTTCAGCTGGGGACACATAACTTTTATTGTGGTCCATTATCTGGCCATTAGAGGCCACAAGTGTGTCCCCTGACCCTCTACCTCACATTATGCTGAAGAAAAGGAGTAGAAAATGTGGAGGCAGCAGGTTTCCTAGCATCAGATGTAAAAGGAACTACAGAGCCTCCTATATTGAGACCATTCATTTTTGCCTGCTGCCAAGTCCATCATGCAAGTCCTGTGGAAAAAATTTAGTCTGTTTCCTGATCTAACTTTCCAGCCTTTGCTTCTTGCTCTCTCACCTCATGAAGGCAAATCCAGCTATAGACAAACTCTACTCAGAATACTCAGATTTTTTTAATAGGGGAGGGTATTGAACTGTTCAGAAGTTTCGATAAATATGTTCAACTTAGAGGTTTTACATTCTTATCACACAAACAATTGATCACCAAACTTAAAGCATTCGTGCCATTTTGTGATAGTCTCTTAATGGACTTGTGTGGCATATTCTTGTTTCCAAAATTAAAGTGAACCATAACTAATTCCAATTACAGATTTATTTTTTAGAATTTCAGAAACTTGAAATAATTAAAAGTACCATGGGATGCTGTATGAAAGGACTGGGAACTGTTAAAGAGAGCCAAAGACTGACAGGAGTTAAAGCTTACCAAACAGATTTTATTCGGGAACTATTGCAACAGGAGAAAAGAGACCTCAGTGTAGAACTTGGCTCAATGCCAAATACAGTAAGAAAAGTGGAGATTTATAGCTAATGAGCATAATGAGGAGGTGCAGTGGATGGAAAATTACTAAGAGGAGACAACAATGGTAGGGGGATTCTTGCTAAACCCACTTAACAGGATTCTTACTGAAAGCAGACCAGGGCGATCAGATATCAAGAGTCAAGGATCCACACTAAACTGATTTAGCAGGATTCTTGCTAAAATTGGGCTATGCAGGCCCAGCAAGGACAGGGGCCAAGGTTGAGGCCTAGTCAAGAAGAGGGCTCAGAGGAACCTGACTAAAGTTTGGTCAAGAAGAAAGTCTTTGTCAGAACCACCAACAGGTATTTGCTGACAGGATCTATGTAAATCCATCAAGATTATCCATACTCTTACCTGGAGAGGTAGGAAACTCAGAGGGGCCAGGTAATTCAAAACATATGAATGATCTTTTCCTTTCTCTGTTTCAGAATATTGGGAACAATTGCACGAGAATTGTTGGCTTTGTCAATTGCCTCCTAGTCTGTCTTTTTATGTTGGTTGTAAAAGTGAAAGACATCTAAAGACACAAATCCTATTGTCCTAATGTACATCACTTTCTGCTTTCTGTAAAGGCCCCTCTAGCTCCTTTGCCAATGTTAGCACATACTCATACCATTGCTTGTCATTCAGTTTATCCACTCATAGAAAAGATATAAAAGGATTTAAATCTTTATTTGTATTTCATATTTTCATTTGCCTTTTGTAATTAGAATAGATGTTTCTTGGAGGCTAAGATCTTGTGTTCCAATATGCAATATGGAAAGTTTTCCCAATGTTGAGTATTTCAGGAATCCTAAAGTAATTAACTTTGTTCTTTCTTTCCTTACTTTTCTACCTACCTAATCTTCTCTTCCAATCTCTTCCTTCCACATACATACTCTATAACTCTTCCTGAAAATTGTAGGTGGAAACTAATGTGTTTTTTTGATGTCAAATCCAGATACTTTCACAACAAAAACAACAGTGGGAAGTTGTGTTAATGTTATTACCTTTAGGACTTTGATGGCTTAAAGAGACCATAATGAAATCATAGAGCTGATGGCCTGCAGCTTGTGAATCACAGAGTTATAGACATTAACCATTAAAGACCATCAGAGGCCATATCTAGTAAATTGTTATGTGGAGTGACTGAGAAATCACTGCCCATATCCACTGTCCAGATCCCATAAGAGCTTGTCTTTCAAATCAAGTTCACATGGGGATGGTTGAAAGTACATGTGAAAACAGGACTGTTTTCTATGCCTCCGCTCCAGATAAAAGTGGATGCTCAGAGAGTAATCTTCTGTAAAGAGGAAATTGAGGGTCTTCCAAGAAGCCTGATAGGTCCCATGGAGACATTAAGGCTGCCTCATGAAACTCCAAAACAGAGCAGAGAGCTAGAACTTGCCATCTGACTGAGGTTGGAAGTTCTTAGGAGGATGAAGATAAACGCCTCCATGACCTAAAAGAATGAGATTCTTTTACCACCCAGAAAGTTATCAAGGGGGCGTGAGCTCAATAAGCAGCCTGCTGTTCTGGGTATACAAGTTCTTGATCTGCTCTCAGACACCAAAAAGCAATTTCTTTCTGAGTAAGAATACAAGGCCCAAATTATGAAGATCTTGAATTCTAACAGACAGACTTGAATCTGTTAGCGATGCATTGTCAAGAATGAGTTTTAAGCCAGGCATTGTCACGACCACACCTTTGTTTCAGGAAGATTGATCTGATGAGAATGTGTAAAATGGGTTGAGAGAAGGAGAGACTTGAGACAAGGAGGCTGATCAGAAAGACTTTACAATCTTGCCAGAGAAACATAATAGAGATCAGAACTAGAGTAGCGACCGAGTGAATGGAGAAGAGGTGGCAGCTGTGAACAATATGATAAAGGTAAAATAGACAATGTTGGCCCCAGATATTCAAGCAGGAAAGAATCAATGCTAATCCTAAGATTTCTGGTTTAGTTGTCCGGAAGAAAGGTAAGTATTACTAATCATGAATAGCAAATAAAAAGTGAGAACAGGTTTGGGGAAGGATCACGAAATCAATGTTGAAAATATTTGACTTTGAGGTACCAGTGGAATGCCCAGACAGAGATACAGAGGAAGTTAGAAATGTGTGCTGGAGATTTGGGAAAGAGGTCAGACCCGAAAGCAGAGTGCTTGCATATACAATTACCAAGAGAAAGTGTACAAAGAAATGACAAAGTCCAAGATGAATGCTTGGGCACCAAGTGCATTTAGAAGAAAGAAAATGAGGACTGAGAAAGAAGATTCTTTCTGGAGGATGCAAAGAAGAGAAGGTTGTAGGACTAGGAGGAGAACAAAGATGTCACAGAAGCCAAGGAAGAGTGATCTCTTAAAGGATTTCTGTGGCATACTGTTGTTTACAAAGTGAAAGTGAACTAAAATTAATTATTTTTGAAATTTATTTTTTAGACATTCAGAACACTCCAGATCACTGAAAGTTGCATCCAATTCCCCAAGGAGAAAGAGAAGATTAAGAACGGTGAAAAGGCTATTGGATTTGGCATGTCGTGGTGACCCTCAGAGAGTAACTTTAGTACCACGATGATGACAGGAGTCAGACTATGAAGGAACAATAACTGATTAGGAAATAGGAGCATGGGGTATAGATTTCTTTCTTCTTCTTAAAAAAAAAAATCTACTGGGTGGTTTGGCAGTGACTAAAATGAGAAGAAAGAGAATGATTGCTTAAAAGAGTAACCAGGAGAAAAAGATCTTTATTTACTTGCTTGTTTACATTAGGATGGGGAAAACCTGAGCAGAGTAGGGGTCACAGGATCACTGGACAGGGGAGAACATAGATGAAGAGAGATTCTTGAGAGAGCAAGGATCTGAGCAAGACCAGCGGGCAGTAGGTCAGGCTGCAGAGGACTAGCCTTAGAGAGAAGGATATTATCCGTAACATGAGTGGGAAAGGGGAGAAGGTCACTCCTCAACAAATATTAATTGTACGTTTGTCATGTGCCAGATACTGTTGTCTCCATTAGGGATATAGCCCAAAAGACAAAAATCCCTGAAGGTGGGGAAGTCAGAGAGGTAACGGTGCGGTGGAGAGATGAGATTATGTAGGAAATTATAGATCATGTTAAGGACTTTGCCTTTTACTTTCACAGTGGGATATGAAAGCAGTGGACATTTTGAGGAGTGGCATGATATTTGAGCAGGATCCCTTGGCTTCTATATTTGAATGAAGTGTAGAGGACAAGGCCGGTTAAGAGGCTACTGCAATAATCCACGTGAGACATGATAGTGCTTAGACTCAGGTGGTAGCAGTGGAAAGGGTGAGAAGTGATCACATTCTGGATAAATATTGAAGGTAGAGCTGAGAGTATTTACTAATAGGTCAGGTGTGAGAGAGAGGAGCCAAGGATGACTCCAGTATTTTTGGTGTTAGCAACTAGAAGAATGGAATTTCCATTTACAGAGATGGGTAAGATTGAAAAGAAGTGGGGACTGAGGGACAGGGGACCATATAGGGATCTCAGTTTGGGACATATTAATTTTTTGAGAGGGCTACTACGTATCCAAGTGGTGATGCCAAATAAGCAACTGGGTATATGAGTCTGGAGTTCAGGAAAAAGATATTAATTTAGGAGGTTTCAGTATTTGGATGATATTTAAAGTCTCGAGAATGAGATCACTGAGAGAGCAAGTGTAGATGAAAAAGAGAAGAGACCTGAGGACTCCATGTGTTAAATAGTCAAAGACACAGAGAAACTCAGAGAGTTCTTAATGAATGCTACAATTTGGGGTGAAAAGTGCAAGAACTTAAATATTCTTGATTCTTCCCTCAATAAACATGAGGGCTGAATTGGTCGCTTCCTCTGGGAAGCCTCCTACGTCCCTCCAAGCATAGATTCTTTGCTACTGTGTACCACATAGTACCCTGTTCTGATTTTTCACAGCACTAAATGCATGATAATTTTTCTGCCCCTTCCACAGAACTGTAAGATACTTGAGAGACTAAGTTATTTGGTTTGCAATTGTATCGACAGGGTCCAACATAATGCCTGGTACAAAGCAGTATTCAATGAAAAATTGCGGACTGAATGAACGAAAGAGAAGAGTTAGAGCTTGAGTGGATGTGGAGAAATGTGATAAGAAGTCATCAACTAGAGCAAGGCCAACACGGTTAACCTAAAGATTGCCCATGCCTTCAGACCACAGCCCTTGTCTCATGCCTACTGCTTTTGTCCACTTGAAATCTGGATTCCATGACCTTCATGACACTAGAATGGTCCCTTGTCTTACATACACGTTATCCACTTAAGTATCTCCAATACCAACCTCTCTAATCATTACAACCGACTTCTGGCCCCATCAAGTCTACTTTTCTACCACATTCCAGTTTAGTCTGGTTTTGCTTCTGTTCTTCTGTCATCTTATTCTTGACAAATCCAATTAAAATGTGTGAATGCAGTTTCCTGAAATCTATAAAATAATTTCACTTAAGGCTTTAAATATGATTAAATTAATTTTAAAAATACATCCATTGGGTTAAAAATCAGCTCCATATTAATTCTCCTCTTTTTTAATTTCAATGAAAGCATTTAAAAATTATTAACACTTAAATTTTGTTAACTAGAAAAAGATGCTCTTTAAATTAACTTAATTACTTTGAAACCAAACTTGATTTTTTAAAAAAAGCTATCAAATTAATTTTGAACCCTACTTTTATTTGTCAATCTTAAGGTGGGTTGGGGTACTTGAAAATATTTCTGAACTGTTTCTGAAAATAAAAATATAAAACATGTTTTAGTGGTTTAAAAATGTATCTACACATTCTTTACCCTCCTTTCAGAAGCTGAGCCTTGAGTGTGGACTGGGCTTACTGAATCTTTTTTTCATTGTAATTAAAAAAATAAAATAAAATTTACCATTCTAACCACTTTTAAGTGTACACAGTTTGGTAGGGTTATGTATATTCACATTGTTGTGGTGGGAACCTAAGGAGGGGCCTGGGGATATTCACAGTAGGCAAATGGAAGGCTGGAAGATATTCCAAAACTAAGTGGGCCCAGGGAGATTCCAAGAGTTCAGCACAAAACGAGGCAGCTGTGTGCTGGGCTTTAAGCGGCAGAGTCCAAGAAGATGGCTATTTTTCAGGAAGAGAATCAGGAGGTGGTGAGCTCTAGCCTAAAAGAGACAGTGTGAAAGATAGTGGTAGAGCAACTCAACCAGGAGGCAGAAGACAAAGGAAACTGCAAGTCTGTGATCTTGAACGAGCCACAACAAAAACGGAGTGTAATCCTCTCCCTTCTTTGCTCGGCCAGTTACTATGAGGATGTGAAGAAACAATTCAAGAGCAATGATAAGTCATGCTACACATCGCAGCAACCCCACAGTCCGGTCTCTACTGCCCTTGCATTCAAAAACCGCTGTGAACCTTGCTGCGTCCAACACCTAACTATGTGTTAGGTGCTGTAGAGGAAACCCCTTTTTCTCAACACAGTCTTCAGGGCAGTCTGAAAGCTTTAGATTTGGACAGTTCAGAGGCCAGTCAGAGGTCTATGGGAGCACTGCGTTAAGAACAGAGCTGCTAGAATTTTCTCCCACTTCCGTGGAGCCTACAGAGCACTTTCTTCAACTCTTTTTATTCACCTGTATGGATCGCAGACTCTTTCTTTTCAGTATGTTTTTTCCGTTATTTAATGACAGTGGTTCTGAATCTTAATGAGACATTAAACTACCTCCACGTCTTCCCAATCACAAATTTTGCAACAATGAATTCACTTTTTGAAAGGTTGACATAAATTTTCAGTGGTTAATTTATGTAATGAGCAATATGTCAGTAGCAAGGCAAGAAGCAAGAACTTCAGTTCTGGCACTAGGATGTCACTCCACTAATACTAAACTGGTTCACTAAATAAGAACTATTCCAAAATGGACAGCTCAGCAGCTTTAGTGATACGTCTAGAAGAGTGGAATAAATTTGGTTTCCCAATGCCAATCCGCACAGTTCATTATAATACTACTGTCCTTGCATTCAAAAAACCTTGTGAACCTTCTCAGTCCAAGGCATTGTGCTAGGTACTGTAGAGAAAACAAAGATAAGTAAAATATGTCTTCTTTCCTCCTTTCCTCCTGCCCTTTTTTCCTTCTTTCCTTCCTCCCTCTTTTCTTTCCTTCCTTCTTCCCTCCCTCCTTTTCTTTCTCCTTCCTTTTCTCCTTCCTTCCTTCCTTCCTTCTTTTTCTCAGCATGTATTTCTCGAGCATCTATTGGGACAGGCTCACAACGGTGAGCATGAACCAGCATGATCTCCACTCCTATAGTCCTCTGAATATAATAGATATTAATCAAACATCACACGAACAAAAATTGCCACCTTGAAAGTGTTATGAAAGAGCACCACATGGGAAAATGAGAGCATATATTAAGGAAATTCCGTCTAATTTTAGAGGTCAGAGAAGCCTGTTCTAGGAAAGCATAGCTTGAAAGAAGACCTAAAGAATGAATCACAGTTAATATGCAACATGGGGAATGAAGAATACTCCAGGCATAGAGAACAGCATATGCAAAGGTCCTGTGGTGGTAGAAACTGTAGTGAGCACAAAGGACCGAAGGAAAGCCATGGACTGAAGACAGCAAGGGGAATGTGGCAGGGTGAGATGCTGGCTGGAGCCCAGGCCATGAAGGGCCTTATAGGTGATTAAAGAGCAATGGAGAAAACATATTGGAAGGATGGGAGGCTGTAAAGCAACGGAGGAGGCAGAGTAGGGCTACTGTGGTAGACCAGTTCAAGGACTATTGTAGACCAAGAGAGAAACAGTTGTAACTGGGCTTAGGTGGTGAAAGTAGTAAAGATTTAAAAAGTGGACGTATTTGAGAAACATCTGTGAAGTAAAATCTAACAACTGGTTGATGGATTGATTCTCAGTGAAAGAGAGGTGATATCAAAAACAGCTGCTGAGTTTCTGGTTTATAAAGCAGGATAGATTCACTATGATAGGGAACACAGGAATAGGAATAAATTTTAGTAGGAGAGGGTATCATCATCTATCACTTTGCTGGTCTCCTCATGACCAGTGGTAGTTACTTACAGGATGGCCTGATTATTTATTCAGCCAATAAATATTTGTTGATTATTGATTGTGTCCAAAGTTGTGATAAAGAATATAGGCAAATGCAAAGGCAAATAAAGCCTAGTCCTACTCTCAAGAATATTACAGGCAAGTCAGGAAGACAGACATTGAATAGACAATAATATAAAAATACATTTTGTAATAAATGCTATAACAAAGGAATGGACAAGGTGCTATAGAAATCCAGAGGAAGGAAACAGTTCAGACTGGGGAGAAGGATCTAGATAGAAGGAGGCATTGACAAATAGGAGTTAACCTGAGCCAGTGAGGGGAAGAAGTGAGGGTCTTCTGAATGTGGAAGTCAGAGAGTACAGCTTTTTGGGGAGACCCTGGTAAAAATAGGACATTGAGGGTGACTCTGACACAGCTGAGTATGAAGAAACATAGCATTAAGTGCCCCAAATACCATGTTAAAGTTTGATGTTGACCTTAAGGCAATGAGGAGCTGCTCTAAGATTTTAAGACAGTGAGTTTGGACATGTGTTTGTTTAGAAAGGTTACTCTAACAGTATCATAGGGTGGATTTGATAGAAGGGGACCTGGAGGCAGGGAGACCAGGCAGAAATCTGTTGCAACAGTGCAGGTGAGATCCTAACCAGAGTTTCTCAATCTTAGTACTGTTGATATTTGGGCCAGATAGTTCTTTGTTGTCTTACTTTAGAGAGATAGAGTGGAACTGGGGAGAACTGGACCTGTTTGAGAGATGTGAAGGAAAGAGAATACATAAAACATTATGACTCACAGAATATGGGGGTAGAGGAGGGAGAAAGAGCAGTAAATGAACACTGAGGTAAAGGGAAGACCAGAACAAAGCCCAATGGTTCTCTTCCCTACTGCCTTCACTTATAACTGTGGCCTCAGTGTGCTAAGTCATCCAGTAACCCAGAAGCAGACAGCTCCTGATAATGTTAGATGAGTACAAAGCAGTGTGGCTGACTGTTTTATTTTCATCCAGTTATGAAAGAGTGAGACTCCTGCCAGAGCCAGCACGCACAGTTGTTTGGGTTGTGTGTCCCGCAAGGAGGGGCAAGTGAGATCTGAAATCCCGTTCACACCTGGCTCACTAACCCTGGTTCAGGTCTGCGTGACCAGAAGGAAGCCTTTTGTCAACTTGCTCGGAACTGTCTTGTTTATGATACTCATTTATTTTTTGCTTAATAAAGAAAAAATTCTTCCTAGATCTGAGGACCATAATTAGACTTTTCCAATAAATAAGAAGCTAAGGAATTTTGGCTACATGGAGTATATGTGCCGTGATTTCTATGAAGTTATAACATAGTGATTGTTGTACTGTTAAACAATATAAGGGAAATGCCAATGAGAGAGCAGTAACAGAACCATCCCCTGGGGCACCGACTTCTGATTACTTGCTCCCACATCCATTCCTCTTCTTCTTTAGTAAAGGAAAAAAACCTAAAAGATCACATGTACAAGAGACGGTGTCAAGATTGCAGCATAGGCAGGCTTTGAACTCACCTCCTCCCATGTACACAACAAATTTACAACTCTTGCAACAATTACACTTGAGAGAGAACTGGATGAAAAGAGCCATAAGAGATGGTGCTGACTGAGGTGGAAGAGGCAGAAAATACTTTCTGGAGAGAAAAAAGCCAGCTTGGAGTTGTGGCACTTCACGGCTGGCCAGAGAAATCCTAAGAGAAACCTTCCTTGGAGGAGCAGGGGATCTGAGCAGGGGAACGTTACCATAATAAGCAGCTTTTGGACTCAGCACAACCAAGACAAAGGTCATAATATCTGGGTTTATGGGCTATTAACTACAATGGGGAATACCCCTAGAAAAGCTATGGAAAATAAGGGAAGAAAAGCCTGCTCTTGAAGGGCCCACACACAAATTCACCTGTTTTGGAAGGCAACCTAAAATCATCAGAAAGAAATGTGCACAGTCCTTTGGTGAAAAGAGACCCATTTGAGAGGCTCTGTGTGCATCTTGGTGAGAGGTGAGAACTCTCCAGGGACTGAGACATTGGCAGCAGCCATTCTTTTGACCTCGTACAGACATGCTGACACAGATGCTGGCAGACACTATTAGAATTCTTCCTGTGGTTGGTTAGCCCAGGGGTCTGCCCCACGCACTAGAGCACTCCTTCAGTCCAGCTCAGCCAGGGCAGGCAGCCTGCTCTAGGGACTGGTCCCACCCAACAGCAAGCCCTCAGGCAACTTGTGGGCGTACAAAGGCAGGGTGCCTGGAAACTCTGCAGTGAGGTGAGTGAGTCTGCCTCTGCAGAGTAGGGCATGTGCAAGGGGTGAATGTGTGTTGGTGAAGTGTGTGGACCTCTGCAGGGGGGCAAGTGGGTCTGCTTCAGTGGGTCAGGGAACATTCAAGGGGCAGCACTGTGTTGATGGGGTGTATGGCCCTAAAGGCAGTGGAGCTTGTCAGCTGCAGCAGACTTGTGCTTCTCAAACAGCCATATAGAGGATCAGTCCCACCTTCCAAAGTCTGAAACAATTGGGTGATCCCATGCCTGGGGCTGGTCCTACTCAGCTGCAATCCTGAGAGAGCTGACAACAGCCTTGCAGGCCAGAGGCATACAGCAATTATAAGGCCCTGAGTCTAGCAACCAGCCATGCTGTGGGCCTACTCACTTAGCAGAAAAACTACAACAAGAATGTGCTATTAGACTTTGCAGCCAAATGTTCTGGGGCTCCTCACTCCAACAAAGTGACTAAAGTGTCCATAGCAGCCACATACAGCTGAGCATTACAACTGACTGGCCAGGTACCTGCAGCAAGAGCAAGTCTGTCACAACAGAAGGACACACATAACCCACACAGGGGACACTTCTAGAATGTTTGGAACTGGTGATAAGAGGGAAGCACACTGCTGGGCCTCATAAGACAAAACTTAAATGAGGCCATCTCTCCAAGATTGGAAGACATAGCTGACCTACCTAATACATACATATAAGCACAGAGAAAGAGGCAAAATGAGGAGACAAAGGAATATGTTCCAAGTAAGGAAACAGGACAAAACCCTAGCAAAAGAACTAAACATACAGAGATAACAATCTACCTGACAGAGAGTACAAAATAAGAGTCGTAAGGATGCTCACTGATTTTGGGAGAAGACCAGATGAACTCAGTGAGTGCTTCAACAAAGAATTGGAAAGTATAACAAAGCACCAATCAGAAATGAAGAATACAACACTGGAAATTAAAAATTAGCTAGAGGGACTCAAAAACAGAGTAAATGATACAGAAGAACAGATCAGCAAGCTGGACAAAAGACTAGAGGAAATCACTCAAGCTGAACAGATAAAAGAAAAAATAATTAAAAAGAACGAGGATAGTCTAAGGAACATCTGGGACAACATCAAGCATACTAACATCCTTATTGCAGGTGTCCTGGAAGGAGGAGAGAGACAAAGGGACAGACAGTACATTGAAGAAGTAATTGCTGAAAAGTTTCCTAACCTAAGGAAGGAAACAGGCATCCAGGTACAAGAAGCACAGAGAGTACTAAACAAGATAAACCCAAAGAAGTCCACATGAAGACACATTTTAATTAAAATGTCAAGAATTAAAGATAAAGAAAGAATCCTGAAAGCTGAAAGAGAAAGGCAACAAGTTACATACAAAGGAAATCCCATAAGGCTGTCAGCTGACTTCTCAGAAGAAACCTTACAAGCTATAAGGGAGTGGCATGGTATATTCAAAGTGCTGAAATGAAAAAAACTACAGCCAAGAATACTCTACCCAGCAAGATTATCAGTCAGAATGGAAGGAGAGATAAAGAGTTTCCCAGACAAGCAAAAACTAAAGGAAATTATCACCACCAAGAAACAAGACTTACAAGAAATGCTAAAGAGACTTATGTAAATGGAAAAGAGAAGACCACAAATAGGAATAAGAAAATTATCAAAAAAGAAAAAAGCAGTAAAATCACTGGTAAAGACAAATATTCAGCAAAGATAGCAGATCAACCACCTATGAAGCTAATGTGAAGGTCAAATGACAAAAGTACTAAAATTTTATCATAAGAGGGTAATGGATACATGTTCACACACAAAAAAGAGGTTAGATATATCAAAAACATAAAATGTGGGAGGAGAGGAGTAAAAGAGTAGAGCTTTTAGAGACCATCAACTTAATATAGATGGCTGTATATGTAGGTTATTATATATACAAACCTCATGGCAATCACAAACCAGAAACCTATAATAAATACACCAAAAATTAAGATAAAACCATCAAACCACAGGGGAAGAGAGCAAAAGAAGAAGAAAGGAACAAAGAAGAGCTACTAAAATAGCCAGAAAAAAAGCAACAAAATGGCAATAACTGTATTCTTTTCAAGAGCTACTTCAAATGTCAATGGACTAAACGCTTCAATCAAAAGGCATAGGGTGGCCTATTAGATAAGAAAACAAGACCCATATATATGCTGCATACAAGAGACACACTTCAGATCTAAAGATGCTTACAAACACAAAGTGAAGAAATGGAGAAAGATACTCCATGCAAATGGCCATGAAAAGAAAGCTAGGGTAGCAATACCTAAATCAGACAAAATAGACTTTAAAACAAAAACTGTAACAAGAGACAAAGAAGGGCATTACATAATGATAAAGGGAACAATCCAATAAGAGGATATAACACTTGTAAATATCTATGCATCCAACATAGGAGCACTGAAATATATAAAGAAATTACCAACAGACATAAAAGGGGAAATAATAACACAATTAAAGTAAAGGACTTTAACATTCCACTTACAGCAATGGATAAATCATCCAAACAGAAGATCAATAAGAAAACATTGGCCTTAAATGACACATTAGACCAAATGGACTGAGTAGATACATACAGAACTTTCCATCCAAAAACCACAGAATACACATTCTTTTCAAATGCACATGGAACATTCTCAAGGACTGATCACATTTTAGGCCACAAAGCAGTCTCAATAAATTTAAGAAGATTTAGACACTACTAAGCATCTTTATAAGTGGAGATTAAACAAAATGCTACTGAACAATGATTGGGTCAATGAAGAAATCAAAGGAAAAGTGAAAAAATACTGGGAGACAAATGAAAATGAAAATACAACATGCCAAAATTTATGGATACAGCAAAAGTGGTTCTAAGAGGGAAGTTTATAACAATAAAGACCTGCCTCAACAAACAAGAAAAATCCCAAATAAACAATCTAACAGTGCACCTAAAGAAACTGGAAAAGGAAGAACAAACAAAGCCGAAAATCAGTAGAAGGAAAGAAATAATAAAAAATCAGAGAAGAAATAAATAAAATAGCGACTAAAAATCAATAGAAGAAAACAATGAAACTAAGAGATGGTTCTTTGAAAAGATAAACAAAATCGAAAAACCTATAGCTAGATTCACCAAGAAAAAAAAGAGAGAAGGCTCAAATAAATAAAATCAGAAATGAAAGAGGAGAAATTACAACAGACACCTCAGAAATACGAAAGATTATAAGAGAATACTACAAAAAGCTATATGCCAACAAACTGGGCAATCTAGAAGAAAAAGATAAATTCTTAGAATCATACAACCTTTCAAAACTGAATCAAGAAGAAATAGAGAATTTGAATAAACTAATCACAGTAAGAAGATGAAACAGTAATCAAAAACATCCCCAAAAATAAGAGCCCAGGACAAGATGGCTTCCCTGGTGAATTCTACCAAACATTGAAAGAAGACTTAATACCTATCCTTCTCAAACTCTTCCAAAAAGTTGAGGATGAGGGAAAGCTTTCTAACTCATTCTATGAAGCCAACATTACCCTGAAACCAAAACCAGACAAGGACAACACAAAAAAGGAAAATTATAGGCCAATATCACTGATGAACATTGATGCAAAAGTCTTTAACAAAATATTAGCAAATAGAATACAACAATGCATTAAAAAGATCATGCTCTATGATCAAGTGGGATTTATTCCAGAGATGCAGGGATGGTTCAACATCCACAAATCAATGTGATACACCACATTAACAAAATAAAGAATAAAAATCACATGATCATCTTAATAGATGCAGAGAAAACATTTGACAAGATACAGTATCCATTTAGGATAAAATCTCTGAATAAAATGGGTATAGAAGGGAAGTACCTCAACATAATAAAGGCTCTATATGACAAACCCACAGCAAATATCATTCTCAATGGAGAAAAACTGAAAGCTGTCCCACTAAGAACAGGAAACAGACAAGGATGACCACTTTCACCACTCTTATTTAACATAGTATTGGAAGTCCTAGCCAGGGCAATCAGGCAAGAAAAAGAAATAAAGGGAATCCAAATTGGAAAGGAAGAAGTGAAACTTTCACTATTTCCAGATGATAGTATTTTATATATAGAACACCCTAAAGAATCCACTAAAAAACTTTTAGAAATAATATATGAATACAGTAAAGTTGCAGGTTACAAACTTAACGTACGAAAATAAGTTGTGTTTCCATACACTAACAATGAAGTAGCAGAAATAGAAATTAAGAATTTAATCTCATTTACCACTGCAACAAAAAAAATAAGATACCTAGGAATAAACTTAACCAAAGAGGTGAAAGACTCATACACTGAAAACTATAAAACATTATTGAAAGAAATTGAGGAAGACACAAAGAAATGGATATTCTGTGTTCTTGGATTGGAAGAATTAGTATAGTTCAATGTCCATACTTCCTAAACCTACATATTCAATACAATCCTCATCAAAGTTCCAAGAACATTTTTCATGGAAATAGAACAAAGAATGCTAAGATTTATATGGAACAACAAAAGACCCCAAATAGCCAAAGGAATCCTGAGAAAAAAGAACAAAGCTGGAGGTATCACACTCCCTGGTTCCAAAATGTAATACAAAGCTATTGTAACCAAAACAGCATGGTACTGGCGCAAAACAGACACACAGATCAATGGAATAGAATCAAGAGCCCAGAGATAAACCCACACGTTTACGGACAGCTAATTTTCGACAAGGGAGCCAAGAACATACAATGGAGAAAGGAAAGTCTCTTCAATAAATGGTGCTGAGAAAACTGAATAGCCACACGCAAATAATGAAAGTAGACCATTATCTTATACCATACACAGATAACTCAAAATGAATTAAAATGTTGAATGTAAGACCTGAAACCACAAAACTTCTAGAAGGAAACACAGGCAGTACGCTCTTCGACATTGGTCTTAGCAGCATATTTTCAAGTACCGTGTCTGACTGGGCAAGGGAAACAGTAGAAAAAATAAATGGGACTACATCAAACTAAAAAGCTCCTGCACAGCAAAGGAAACCATCAACAAAACAAAAAGACAATGTAACAACTGGGAGAAAATATTTGCAAACCATGTATTTGATAAGGGGTTAACATCCAAAATATATAAAGAACCCATAAATCTGAACAACAAAAAAACTAACAATCCAATTAAAAAATGGGCAAAAGATCTAAACAGACATTTCATCAAAGAAGATATACAGATGGCTAACAGGTGCATGAAAACATGTTCAACTTCACTAATTATCAGGGAAATGCAAATCAAAACTACAATGAGATATCACCTCATGCCCATCAGAATTGTTATAATTAACAAATGTTGGACAGGATGTGGAGAAAAGGAAAATCTCATACACTGCTGGTGGGAGTGCAGACTGGTGCAGCCACTATGGAAAACACTATGGAGATTCCTCAAAAAATTAAGAATAGATCAGCTATTCCACTGCTGGATGTTTATTCATAGAATGTGAAAACACAAATGCACAAAGATGTATGCACCCCCTATGTTCATTGCAGCATTAGTCACAATATCCAAGACTTGGAAGTGACCTAGTTGCCCACCAAGGGATGAATGGATAAAGAATATGTGGTATATATACACAATTGAATACTATTCAGCCATAAAAAAGGATGAAATGTTGTCATTTGTGACAACATGGATGGACCTTGAGGGTATTATGCTAAGCAAAATAAGCCAGAGGGAGAAAGTCAAATACGATATGATCTCACTCATAAAATGAAGATAAAAACAACAACAAACAAACACACAGAGATAGATTGGTGGTTATCAGAGGGGAAGGGGAAGGGAGGAGGATGAAAGGGGTGGTTAGGCACATGTGTGTGGGGATGGACTGTAATCAGTCTTTGGGTGGAGAACATGATGTAATCTACACAGAAACTGAAATACAATGATCTAAACCCAAAATTTGTATAATGTTATAAACCAATGTTACCACAATAAAAAAAAAATTTATTTCAGGGCAGTAAATTTCTCTGCCAAAGAACTACATTTCTCAGTCTCACTTGAAGCAAGATGTGGTCATGTGACCGAGTTTTAGCCAATTAGAAGTAAGTTAGAGTGTGGAACTTTAAAGGGAGGAATTGCCATGCCCTCTTTTGTCCCTTTTTCCTTCCTGCTACTGGAATACAGATGAAATGGCAGGAGCTAGAGCAGAGATTTTATACTTTTAGATTTGTGGCCCCATGCTAAGAGGATGAAAGAGTAAGGTGGAAAAAGCCTACATTCCTGACACCATGGAACCACCACAGCAGTCCTGCACTGTGGTTCTGGGTTTTATTACATGAGAAAGAAAATAACTTTCTATTTTGTATATTAAGAACTATTATTTTGAGTTTTTATGTCACATGCAAGTAAACGTAATTCTAATTGATTTTTAAACTCTGACAGTCACAACTGTCAATAAATTCGGCTTTCATCAGAGTTTAGAATAAAGTCACTGGGAGTATTTCTTTCCTTTAGTCAGTTGATTGACTGTTTTCCCGTAAAATTCTGAGATGCTTAAGGGGAGAGCAGACATTAAAATCTTTGTCGAGTAGATTACTCTGAGTGCCATATTTTATATGTTAATATATAGAAAGTATTAATAAAGTGACATTTCAATTCAGAGCATATGAGTGATGGTAATAATTCTGAGCTTGCTTTAAATAATCTGGCAATTTCCAGGGATTTTTCTGGTCTTATAATAAAACTGTGGTCTCCCAAGATGAGCCATCTCCAGGAGTCCCTCTTCAAGTGATAGCAACTTAGAAACAGATATTCTCATTTATGCTGCAGAGCAAGTGTGTCCCCCAATCAAATCTAGGAAACAGTCCTGGGAATTTAAAACTTGAAGAATCAATTGCATATGTTTTCTCATAGAATTTATTTCAATTTAATGTAATAAGGGTTATTTAGTGGTTTGTGTCTAATCTCCTTTTTCCTTTATATTTTCATTAGGGTCGTGAGTGTTTTTGTCTCACTTCTAGAGGCATGGAATTCGTTGAGGCACTGCTGCTCATATAGGGATGTGATAAAGTTGGGGGTTTCAGGGATGAGGTAGGACAGGGAAGGATAGAGTAGCCAGAGTGAGAATTTGAACTGAAGTTAAAGAAAGAAGCAATCGTAATAGGTTGAAAGATGGTGTCAAATGTTGGGTCCGAGCGAGAAGGCAAAGGGAAGTTGAACCACAAGGCTGAAAACCAGGTGAATCCACGGTGATGCAGAGTTCTTGATGGGTTGGGACAAGAAATTCAGTGAACCATGCAGGTATGGGCCAACTTCAATGTGATTTTGGTTTGTGACCTGGAAGCAGATACTCGTACAGCCTATGCAAAAGGAAAGCTATTACTCCCAGGGACATTTTCCATGGTAAGCCTGTTTATCCCAGTGGCGTTTTCCATGTTATAGTGTTTCCCGATGTCTATCTAAGAAACTCATTGAGTCTTGGGTCATGGAACCTCACAACCATGCCTGTGCGTGTCTTCTTATCAGTTTATAAAAGAGATGAGCATCGACAAACCTTGACTTAATTATCTTAAAATCTCCCCATTGCTGAGATGTGCTGTGCAAATAAGATGTCCAAAAAGGTCTGCGGTGAATGCATAAATATATGAATGCAATGACAAACAAATGAATAAATGAATGAAGAGAAGCTATAGCTTTGTAGTCTCTCTCTGCTAGAGAGCTAAAGATAATTAATGCTTACCTTAACTTGGAAATTTTAAAGTTACCCACAAATTAGCCTCACACTGACAGGCAAAAGTGATTATAGGACCACTGGACATATCAACATGTGTATAATGATGCTAGGGCTACGATCTCTGCCACAATGACAATTTTATACTTCACCTTAACCAATTGAAAATTGACTCCAGAAATAAATTGCTCCATCTCTGTACATCTCATCATAATATTAGACTTATTTGTTGACATTTTACCAAAAACATCATATTACTAAAATACCTCTATTGTTCCAAAGGTATTCTTTTTCAGAGAATTCATGTGTTTCATACTTACAATTTAGTTATCAATCATTTTAAGTGTAGCAAAGTCACAGTAGGAAGGCATCGAGTTATTTCCTAGAATGTAGTGTCTGAGAGCAGGATTCTTATAAATAATGTAGGTTAGGAAGAGTCTATAGCAATAGTTGAAGTGAGAGTTTGGGCTTAATCTCTCTTTCTCCTACTTTTAACTAAATTTATATGATATTAATAATAGCCTAAATTTTAAAAATTTGGTTCTGCAACTCATCCGAATAAAGAACACCCTCTTCATTGACTAGATATTACTGCTTTCAGATGGGCGTTCTCTCCTTTTACAGACTTCTTAAATGCCTCCTAAATGGTGTCACTCTGTCTTGACCTGTAGGACAAGACCTTTTTACACTTAAGCAATGAAGATTTATATCTACAGCAATCCAGAGAAGGAAGGAGTAAAAAACAATTTAATAAAACCAGAGTCTCAAATATATTACAGGTCCCCTATCTTGTGCACATGTATTTAACACATTCTCCTCACAAAGTATTTTTTGACCCCAAATTCCTCATAACCTATTAAAGACAGTTCATTAGTATGTGTTAATGTTAATGAGTAGCTTTTAGAACCATCTTGTTTTCTGATCTTTGCCCAGAACATTCTGATGATTATCATATTCACATATCATAACATTTCTTTTTCCACTGAAGTTAATGCATCATGCAGTGGCTTTCATTATAATAATGGAAAGGCCAGTTCAATCCACCAAGTCAATATAGAGAGTGAACAATTTGACCTAAACTAAGCGTTTAATCCTGCGTGTGGGTGATTATGTGTGTGCATGCTCACACAACTGTACATTCCGCTCGTGTCTTACTATAAACTCTATTTCTTTCCTCTCCCATTGCTAGACACCTACATTCCATAAAGAAGTTTCACTCACTGTAGTGTAAAGGACATCAAAAGAGCCGTGCAACAAAAACATTTGTGAAGAAAATGGAGACTTTAAGTGTTCTGTCCATTTTAGTTATGTATTGATTTCATGTATGTATGTAATGTTACAAATTCTGATAGTTTCTTAAAAGAAAGCAGACTGTTTTGGATAGCTTCCGAATTTACCAGTGCTTCTCAGATATCTCCTCCTCCCCTTTTCTTAACCTTTTTATTCTTTCAGAGAAAATTCCTTTGATCTGAACATGATTTTTGTCTAAGGCTTAATAAAATTCAATAGCTGTTAAACTCTACTGTCTCCCTTGTATGCATTCTTTATTAAATTATTGAAGATTTCATTCTGTATTAAAAGTAATTAGGGTATTTGATATATTAGTCAGTGTCTTGATTCTCAAATCTGAAGCATAATTATGAAACAAATGAATAAAATTTGTGCTTTGTAACTGTTAATTTTTCTTTTGTAAAATTGAGGGGGGCGGTTTTTGTTGTTGTTTGAAAGAGTTTCCTAATTTTATCTATCAATTACTTGTTTAATTCTTGCTACTAGCAAAGCACTCTGTTGATGTTATGGCATAAAAAGTTGAATAGGCCTTTTTTCTTGTCCTCATGAGCAAGATGTGTGAATCACTGGGTAGATTCATATGTAAATAATTCAAAAGTGTGAGGGGTAGGGTCAAGGACAAGATGGAGGAAAGAAAGGGAAAGAGACAAAGGTCAACCTGACAGTGTGGACTGTGCAGTGAAGGAATGCCTAACATCATTGCCGTACTGCCTATGAAACTCCCAATTGGATTTCCAAATGGAACCATTGGTATTGGCCTGTGGGAATATGTGTAATATTCATCACTCAGTTAATAATAATAGCTCCTGTTTTCTGAGCACTTACTGTGTCCTAGGCATTATCTCATTTCTTTTTCATTAGCCACTCTAAGAGATAGGTGCTATTAATCCCATTTTATTAAGGAAAATGAGTCCAAAGAGATAGACCAACCTTTCTGTGCACGATTATACAGCCAACAAGTGGAGGAACATGGATAAAATCAGTGTCAGTTTGATGCTGGAACCTACATTCTGTGCTATTTCCTTCCCCTTCCAGTATAGTGGCAGGCAGGTAGAAAGGTCTTTTCCATTTGAGATGGGAAACATGCAGAGGGGGGGTGAATGCTCTTCAATCCCGTCTCAACAGTGTGGTCAAGAGGGAGAGGGTTCCTGTGTCTAGAGAAAGTGGATATCATGGTACAACATATAGTACAGTTTCATGACTGTTTTGTCTCATAAACCTGCATGGCCCATGCTGGCTAAAGACCATATTTTGTAACATTCTTAGCTAAACGATACATTATTATTTCCTTTGTTCTCATCTAATATGGAATTTGGAAGCAGAGCAACATTTGGACTGACAAGCCAGATTGACAAACAAATTACTTGAATTCTTTGGGCCTCTTGTCTTCGTGAGTAAAATGGGGAAAAATATCCACCTGAAAGGTGGTTCTGAGAATTGAGTCAGATTATACAGGCACTGTAGTAAGTCATATTTACGGCATTTGTGCCAGTAAAGCAGCTAAGGAAGCTAATAGTAGGTACCCAATCTACTCAACCTGTAAAAACTATTATTAATAATTGGTCTTATTCCTACTCATATTTGTGGTTCCTGAATTCACATTTTAGCTCTTATTTCTAGTGATATGGGATAAAATTAGGATGCTTCAAATTTAGAAATCTTCAGCATTTCACAGAAAGACAACTAATTTCCTGGCCCGTTTATTACATGAAGCTCCCTAAATTCAGGCCAAAACAACTCTGGCTCTGTTTACAGCCATATCACATTAAACACAGATCTAATTTGCAAATTATTATCATCTTTAGACTCCACATTTCTTTTATTCCCCTGCCTGGGAAATATTCATACCATTTCTTCCACATTCAGTCATTTACATTTTCGAAGGCCAAGTTTCTTTTTATGTAGACAGCTCTAACTTCTTTGGATTATATTTCTGGGGTCCCTGGTGTTTGGTACCCCTCCCAAGCTAGAATCATCTTAAAATTTTATGAACATGTTTTGAGATCTGCATCTTCCCCCAACACATTAATAAAAATATTGAATTAGAAAGAATCTCACACACATCCCTACGGTAACCTCACTTACTACATCTCACCGATTCAACACGATTTCCACAAGAATTTACTCAATTCGCTTCAACAAACATCTATGAGGGCCTTCTATATACCAGGAGCTGGAGGTGAAGAGTTGGCTAAGCCCACATTCCCTGTTTTCAAAGACGTCACATGTGAATTACCACATGAAATCATTTAGCGCCTGACAACCATCTTATAACTTTTTGGTCAGTGCAAATGTGGGAGAAAATTTCTCACTTGCTTAGATTCAGCACAGTTTAAAAAGTTAAAGAATTACTATTAATTTATCAAATACGGGATCATTGGGTAATTGCTATGTGTTTGTGCTATCATATATGATTTGTAGACTAATTCATAGTTGAAGAAGCAAACAGGTTTTGAAACAGGGTTAAAAGACATTGGTGAGATTACTTGGTGGGTATCTCACAAACCTAGAAGAATGCGACTGTCTGAACATGATCATAAAGTGAGTGAGCCCAATAGCCAGTACTGCTACAACTTCTCCTTCCACTGAGCTGCACTGCCTTGGTAAAAATTACATCTGTGTTGTGTATGTCATCTTCCCTTAGAAAGCAAGCTCTTCAAGGATGTAGTTTCTGTCAGGGATCGGTTTTGTGTAGATCCTATCATATTTTGAGTGTTAAATATGAATCGACAATATATTCACTATTTGATAGTTATTATTAACTATTAGACAATAGTTGTACGGGTTTGTGTTTTGGATGCTGTGGCAGAGATGCCTACCAATCCACCAAAAATTTATGCTTCCTTCTCTTCTGCAGGATTGAGTTGCTGCTGGGAAGTGGCTGCCCAGCTAGAGACTACATTCCCCAGCGTCCTTCATCTAGATGGGGCCATGTGGCTAGTTCTCAACCCTTCAGTGGAAATGCATGTGTTATTTCTGGGGGCTAGTCTTTTAAACAGTGAGCCTAACTTTTATCCTTTCTTTCTCTTTTTCTCTCCAGATGTAAAAGACTCAAAGATCTTAGAGGGATGATGGAGCCAAAAAAAGTGGGGAGCCCAGAGTCTGAAAATTATACGTGGAGGAAAGCCATCTCCTGATAAATAATACCTTCATTGTTAAATAAAATAGGAATAAAATTTTACTGTGTTAAGACACTAGTTGGGGGCAGGGATTATTATTTGTAACAGCCACTAAAATTACCTAATTAATACAGAGGTCATTGAGAAAGCCGCTCAGGTTAAAGGATTGCCTAGCGAGTGCATCTTGAAGGTTTTGGACTACGTGCACTAAAGGAAATTCAATTGCTTGCTTTTTCAAATGACTTTTCATTCTGGTCTCCTATTTCTCTCTGATAGATTCTGTCAATCAGAATAAAAAAGGGACAAAGTCTCCTTATTTAAAAATATCTCAAAGACATATTAGCTCCTATATGGCATTTACTAATATAATCAGAAGAATGAAAAACTTTGGAAAAGAACTCAGGAAAGTAGATGTAGTAAGACCTTTGGCACTATCCCATATCTAGTATCCCCTCCTTAAACCCATGGGAAGACCCGACTAACTACCCCCTTGCAATTAGCCAGGGTAGGGGGACTGGTTCTAACTAAAGAACAAAAGAGGAAATGTAATGAAACTTGTTACTTCTGAGACAAAGAATTTAAGAGCTTGTGTGCCATCTCTTTGCCCTCTCTCTTCCTTTAAAGTGGTCACCTTGGAAATAGTTATCTTAAATACTAACGTCATGAGTTAGGAGAAACCTGGATCTCTGAGACATCAAATGGAGCAAAGCTCTTTCTAACTCAGCCAACCTTGTGTGAGAGTAAAACAAATTGTTGTTGTGGCAAACCATTGAGATTTTGTTTTTGTTTTTTTTTTTCTATTGTGGTAGTTAGTATTTGTTATCTTGACTAATATAGTGACCAACTGTGTGCAATGTGAAGGAGGGGGATACATATAAGGTATGGGGGAATTTTACAATTTCCAATCAACTAAGGAGGGAAGCAGAAGCAGCAATCCTTTGTGGAATGGAGAGAACATTGACTTATTCCAATATCCTTTCCCAAAAGAGCTTCTGAGGGATACTCCCTGGTGAGATTAGCAAAGTGAGAAAGAAGGAATGACCTGAGTTTCCTGTTAAAACAAACAAAACTAAACAAAAGTACGACCACCACAGCTACACTTACCGAGATCTAATGGTAACAAGCATCAAACCTAGGCAGTGTGGTGTGGCGATGAGCTCAATCTGGAGACCCGACTTCTAATTTGATCAGTCCTCTATCTAGGTGAGTAACTGAGTAATCCTTGGCATGCTGTGACTCTAAATGAATTTCATTTCTTTCTTTTCTTTTTCGCTCCAGTTTCCTCATCTATAAAATAGGTACAATTATTTCTGCTTTACCCATCTCTCACAATTGGAGTGAGGATAAAATTAGATAGTCCAGGATGAAGCTCAGTGAAGACCCTAGATGCTCTATGGTCATGCATCACTTAACAACAGGGAAATATTCTGAGAAATGCATTGTTAGGTGATTTCATCGTTGTGCAAACATCATAGAGTATGCTTACACAAACCTAGATGGTATAGCCTACTACACCCCTAGGCTATATGGTACTAATTTTATGGGACCACCATCGTATATGTGATACTGTATATGTCATTGACCCAAACATGGTTATGTACCATGTGACTGTAAAATGTAGCATGTTATTATGATGCTTCAGCCTTTCACCTTCCAGCCCTTTTTAATCTTCACCAACCAAACTAAAGGGATGCCACTGCGAACAAATATTTGTGGTCTATTTTTTATAAGATTGAGACTATGTCTTAGTTATTGTCTTTCTCACTACACAAAGCACAGGTGATTTTACTTAGTAGGTCTCTAACGTTTATGGAACCTTCTACCATAGTTTGAAATTTTTCCTTTATTTTTACAAAGATAGATATTGCTAGATTCCCCAGTTCAACACATGTTGAAATGTTTGTGTTGCAGGTGAAAAAAAGTGGGAGTTTTAAAGTCACACAGTGATAGGTTCTTGCTGTGAATTTTAACCTCTCTTAGGTTCTCTAGCACCTCACTATTGTACTTACATTTCATCTCCTGAACACCAAATTTATCACCTTCTCCTAGATCATTCCCATAACCATAAAGTATATCTTATTACCTTCTATCTTAAACAAAAATAACAAAAAAGAGAGACACCATCTTTGATCCCACATATTCCCCAAGCTATGCTTCTCCCATTTCTCTGTTCTCCTCAGCAAAACTTCTTGAAAGGATTATCTACATTTTCTCTTTCAGTTTCTTCATCCCTTAGTCTCTCTTAGTACTTTCCAGCCAGTCTTTAGTCCCCACAACTCCAATGGAACTTTTCTTATCAAGAGCGCCAATGACCTACCTGCAAATGTCACTTCTCTGTCTTCATCTTATTCGAAGGACCTTATAGAAACACTTTCTTCTCTTGGCTTTTGTAGTATAACATTCTCCTGGTTTTCCTCTCATCATACTTGCTACTCTGTCTTGGTCTTAATTTCTGACTTCTCTTTCTACACCTAGACTGTCCCAGGGCTTGTTCCATCTCTTGGGTTCTTATGTTCTCCCCTAGGAGATCTCATTCCCTCTCTTGGCTTTAAATACCATCAATACGCTGACGGTCTCCAAATTTATATCCCCAGGTGTTCAATTAGGCTTCCCTGATATCAAGCAAGAGAAATCAACTGTGGCTAACTTATGGTTAAATGGTACTTATTAGAATATTCCGGGAGGTAACAGAATGGATGAAAAGACTTGAGAACGAGGTTTAGCAAAAGGCAGGAATCAAAAAGCTCCAGGGGCAAAAGAGCAGTAAAACCAGGAACAGTCTGAGTTGTAGTCAGGACTCTGCTCTTGGGAGCAGGAAGTGGTTGGAGTTGAGTCAGTAGCTCAAGACTAAAAGCCGTGGGACTGAGCTTACCTGACTAGACGTAGGCTAGGTGCACCCAGTGCTGTGCTGGAGCCAGCTCAGACCAGTTCACAGGCGCCGACTGTTAAATTGTCAAAAATTTTGTGAGCCAGTTTTTAAACACAGCCATTATTGAAAATCGAATGATATAAATGTATTTAATATAAATAAATTATATTAAAAACAAAGATATTATTTAAATCATACTACTTTCCATTTGTGTTACTACATTTTACTCTCATGGAAGCTCTTGAGGGTTTTTTTTGTCTATCGCATCTGTTGGTGCAAGTACAATGCTGTGCTACTGTGTACCTCTTCCCAGCTCTGTGTTCAGTGATGTCATGATAGTAGCTTGAAACAAGCCGTGGCGCGAGCATTTCCATCACAGATATTGGCAAAATAGGGCTTTTTACATTTTTCCTCTTGGAATGCCAGTTGTTAAATACTCACCAGCACATCATCACTGGGTGCATGCAACTGGTTGTACAAATTGTTGAGACAAAACACCAGGCACTTTGGGATCACAGACCCCTTGTACTCATTGTGCCACAAAGACTACACAAGGGTGAAGAGATAATGCTCAGAATGAAATCAGAATAACGTTAGAAAGGGGGAAATGGATGGTTCACAGCTAAAAAAAAGCAGTTCACCGCCCCAAATCTAACCTTTCCCCCAAGCTCCAGACTCATATGTCCAGCTACCTACCTTACTTGTTCACTTGAATGTCTAAAAAGGATTTCAAACTTAATATTTTAAAAACAAATATGTTCTATTTCCTTTTTCCTCTCCCAGCATCATCAGTAAATGGAATGATTTGCTTAAACTAAAAATGAAAGAATCATTCTTTATTTCTTTCCTAGATTCCTAGACTCTCTACATTCAGGCCATTGGCAAGTTCTGTTGGTCTGACCTGGAAGCTCACATCTAGAATGTCTCTGCTTCACTCTATCTCAGCTGCCATCAGCCTGGACCAAGTCACCAGCA